>NC_141554.1:58642205-58793970 GCF_021556685.1 Rattus norvegicus
AACACTCCTCCATTGTTGGTGGGATTGCAGACTGGTACAACCATTCTGGAAATCAGTCTGGAGGTTCCTCAGAAAATTGGACATTGAACTGCCTGAGGATCCAGCTATACCTCTCTTGGGCATATACCCAAAAGATGCCCCAACATATAAAAAAGACACGTGCTCCACTATGTTCATCGCAGCCTTATTTATAATAGCCAGAAGCTGGAAAGAACCCAGATGCCCTTCAACAGAGGAATGGATACAGAAAATGTGGTACATCTACACAATGGAATATTACTCAGCTATCAAAAACAATGACTTCATGAAATTCATAGGCAAATGGGATGAACTGGAAAATATCATCCTTAGTGAGTTTACTCAATCACAGAAAAACACAATTGCTATTCATTCATTGATAAGTGGATATTAGCCAAAAAGCTCAAACTACCCAAGATACAGACACAGGAAGCTCAAGAAGGATGACCAAAGTGCAGATGTTCCCACTCCTTCTTAAAAAGGGGGAAATATTCATAGGAGGGGATATCGAAGCAAAGTTTAGAGCAGCAACTCAAGGGATGGCCATTCAGAGCCTGACCCACATACAGTCCATATATATACAGCCACCAAAACTAGATAAGATTGATGAATCTAAAAAATGCATGCAGAAAGGGACTGGATATAGATCTCTCCTGAGAGATACATCCAGAGCGTGTCCAATACAGAGGTCAGTGCTAGCACCAAACCACCGAACTGAGAATAGGACCCCCTTGGGGGGAATTAGAGGAAGTATTGAAAGAGTTGAAGGAACTTGCAACCCCATAAAAACAACAATGCCAAACAACCAGGGACTTCCAGGGACTAAACCCAAAGACTATACATGGACTGACCCAAGGCTCCAACTGCATATGTAGCAGAGAATAGCCTTGTTGGGGCACCAGTGGAAGGGAAAGCCCTTGGTGTTGCCAAGGTTGGACCCCCCGTGGAGGGGAATATGGGGGAGGGCAGTAAGGGGGATGTATAGGGGGAACACCTGTATGGGGGAGGAGAGGGGAGGGGGGCTTATTAGACAGGAAACTGGGAAGGGGAATAACCTTTGAAATGTAAGTAAAGAAATATATAATAAAAAATAAAAAAGATGAGAAAAAAAGAATTAAAGCCATTGATAACATGATGACGGTGATTTAAATTGGCGTTGTAACTCACTTTAGCCAATGGAATGGCATATAAGTTTAGGAGGGTCTTGAAGCCTAGGCCTCCAAGTTCTGCATGCTGCTGGCTGGGGCTGCTTCCACTTCCTCTTCATCTCTTCCCACCCTTCTCTTCCTCCCAGCCTAAAGCTTCATAAATTGGGTGATGGTTTCAGATTTTGAGTTAGGTTGGAGTGGACTCTCAGGGCCCAGATTTGACACTGTTCTCAATGAAAGGTGAATGGAGGTAAACTTGAAATGCACTCAGATGGATTTATCCAAGAAAGAATATCTAAATCTAAGCAAGGATACAATATAGAACATCAATAAGGCATTGATAGGAAAACAAAATTACATCCAATAAAATTTCCACATGTATTTTTATTAGAAACATCTATCTATAATAGTGCATTTATTTCACATTTCATCATTCACTTTTCTTTTCCATTAATTCAATTATAACTGGTATTTAATATGTAAATATTGCATACATAATTGTGATATGTTGATATTGTGTCAACTGTGTAACATTTAAATAAGGATAAACACACCTATGTCTTTAAAGATTCCACTGTGTTGAAACATTCAAAATCTTGCCCTTTATCATTGATAGCACACAATCGTTATCACTGTTCTATGCATCAAAACACCAGGTTGTGTTCTTCCTCGCTAAATGTAATTCTGGACTCCTTAACCAACTTCTCCTTGTCCTTTCCTATGTTCTTCTCCTCCTCCTTTTCCTCCTCCTCCTTGTCCTTCTCTTCCTTGAAATAAGGTTTGTTGAAGTATAATGATGCACACATGAAAATACTCTAGTAATGCTGTATTCCTACTTACTAATGACAATGTCGTTTCGAGACTCAAGTAAGTACTAAAATAAAACATTATGTAACCTTTACCTTTGATGACAGGTATCCATCTGGAAGGTTCCCTAAAATACCCCCCTCTCTAATTCTGGTCTTCATTCCTTGACCTATGAGGGCATGAAGTACAACTGGTGCAGAAAGATACATTTCCAGTTTTAATGATCTCTTGTCCATAAGACAAGGCATCTGTCTAAATAATAGATCTCAGTACAATCTCCGGAGCAAATGTGTACATTATAGTCGGCTCCACTTCATTAGCCAGTTATTTTGTATCTTCCCAGACTGTTAGTGAAATTGCCCTGCTGTTAGCATGCTTCTGATTAATCTCGATTTCACTAATTATCCTGCACTTACATGGATTAGATGGAATTACTTTTTGTATTCTTGTGCAATAGGTTTCAAATTGGTTTCGAAGGACTGTCCTGAAGAGACAAGGCCATTGTTTCCCAGATCATGAGTCTTTCTACCAAAAACAAAGGGAGGAGTTATGTTTTAATTCTTGTTCATATAGTCTTTCATTCTGGTACTTGTTTTGCCTCTAGAATATTAGAAGTGCATTATAAGTAAATAAAAGCTGTAATTTTATAAGTTCAGTTTTTGTTTTGTTTTGTTTTGTTGTTCCAAGAACATGACTGGGGAAAACTCCATGCAGATAGACTGGCTACAGTAAAATAAAATAAATGTGAAAGGTCAAGCCCTAAGCCTAACTGTAAGCCTACAAACCTCTGAGGACTATTTTTCAAGAAGCAATACTGCCACCTGGCTGTGTGAGACAGAGAAGACAACTATAGCCTTCCCTTTCTAACCAAATCCTTCTGATGGCCAACCTACCCCTTGATTTTCACCTATCTACACAAAAGACTCGAATTGTGGAAGACTCCTGTTAAATACCAGGAATATAAAATACTAGAGGCACCAAATCAGAACTAGATCACTGGAAACCTTCCCAAGGGCTGTGCACAGCGCTGTTTGGAGTTTAGGAAGATAAAATGGAAATGCAATGGCATTACTACAATACAAAGCAGATCTGATATCTCATTCCCTTTCATTTGCAGTGCTCTGGAAAAAACTAGCAGAGGCCAAATCTTAACTTGTGACTCTAAGTCAAATGGTACATACATTTTGAAGAAAAGACAAATATGGGGAGTATGAATACATTGATAAATTTTGAACTATCAGAATTTGTCATATTCAGAATAGCTGTTAGTTTCTGCTGCCTGGATATGTTTAAACCTCCAAAATGCCATTTCCCATAAAAATATGCCTGACATTTCCCCACTGGGAATTTTACTAAGCACCTCTTCGTAGTCTAAATTTTTATGCTTGATTTCTGCAAGTCTTTTCTCTGAAATTTTTATGGTTCCCAAGAAATCATGCAGTGATATGTATAGCTTTAATATATATACATATATATGATAGTATATATATACATATATAATACATATTATATATATATATATATATATATTAAATGTAGTCCCTTTGTGGTATTTAACCAAAAGTTACTACAGTGGCTTTTTAAATGTATAACCAACTTGGCAAATCTGAATTACATTATGCAGAATTTCCTTTTTCAACCTTTAATTGAACACCAGCTGCTAGAGTGACTTAATAAACAATTTTTATACTAACAACTTAAACTACATGTGTTTTGTTCAATCCAATATCTGCCAGTATTTTGATTGGCATTCGTAAAAGGTATCCAAACTTTTAAATAAATACATAGCCTAGATGATCAAAATTTATGTTCATCCATTTTGACATATTATACCACATGAATATACTGTATTGGCTTATTTCTACTTCTAAAGCATGTCCTAATGTATACTTGACTTACAGTAAGGACTTTTGGGGAGAAATGAACATTTTATTCCAAAAGGTAGCATTGTTCTTTATTATGTAACCCAAAAGACACTCATTTCGTTTTTTCTTTGATTCTTTCAATTTAAAAGGCTGAGAAGGGATTTTCAAGATAACAGCTTGAATCTAAGTTATGCAAGACTTTGTAATGATATTAAATACAAAAAATAGCTATACTGTACAATAAAAGCTAAATATGGAAAATATTATATCAGAGTTTCAGAGTGTAGAGGTTATTTTCTCCAAATAGTTTCTTGTTTAAATTATTTAGACTACTACAGCATAATAAACTAGTAACTAATACTGCCCACTTCAATTCATTTTGCTGTTATTATTTTACCACAAATAAATTTGTAAATTTAGCCATGTTGGCAGTTTTAGATGCTAGTGTCATTTTTATCATGATCAGATGAGATGTAAGTTAAGAACTGCTGGAAAAACAAGTTAAGGGCCAGCTGTTGTTATTTTTTTTTCTAGCTGGTCATGTCCTATTGCCTTCTGTACACCTAATGTTTATATCCATAAATCAGTGTTTCTCTCAACCTTGGCTAGAGAACATTCTTACTGCAGCCCGTAGTAATTAATGCAGAGCTGCATAACTGTTCAAAGTGCTGAGAGTAAGTGGCTAAGCACACGTGACACACACACACACACACGCACACATGCGCGCGCGCACACACACACACACACACACACACACACACACACACACCAAAGCATAGGGAACATCACTGAAGGAACAGAAAGAATGCGAAAGCCAGAGGACGGGGAATAATACTGTGAAAGACTGCACTCTCAACATGGCCTGCCTGTTACCTGTACAAAATCAAGCCAGTTAAAACTTCCACCATAGATCTGAGAAAGCCTACTGATGTCCCTCCCACAGCTGAGAAGCTATTGGCAATTGATGTCTGCGAGTGGAAGTGGAGGGAGAGTTGATTTTCTTTGGGAGGAGTGGCCAATGGAAGGGTGCTCAAGCCTCATTGGATGACCCAATAAACATGTGCATATGTACCGCACTAATTAGATTCAGTGGGTTAAAAAGGTAAATAAATAAAAAATTTAAAAAGACGATATGAAATTGGTGGAGAGATGTGTTGGGGTTCCTCATCACCCTTTAAAGGATAATTAAGAAATGAATTTAAGTTTCCCAGGTGCCTATGTCATAGGCCGCCTTCTTAAACTTTGGTGTACTGATCCCATGTGGCATAATAAAATATGGGTGTCATGAACAACAAAAAAAGAGCAATAGCAAAAGGTTCCTCAACATTTAACACGCAAAATTAACTAAAATGAAGCTATTAATTTGTCAAAATCTTAAATGTTTCTGGCAATAATGTTCTATGAGGTATTTTATGACTTTACTATAACCTTTATTCTGATCACACAAGATGTGTACTTTGCACTGTGTATGATATCATGCTATGCAATGCTAACTAGCACCACTGGAAACATGTTGGTCCAGATTTGAACTGTATGCCCTGAATAGCAATGATTCGAATGTACATACAATATATCTCATCTTATAGACTCATAATTTTTAATTATAAAAAAGCATTTAATATATTCTTACTATCATTGTTTAGCATGTAATTATCAAATTACTAAGAGTTGGCTCAGGAGAAAGTGCCAGCCACACAAGTGTAAAGACATGAGCTCGGATCCTTAGGATAATGTAAAGAGAAGCATTGTGTTCCCACTGCTCCTATGGCTAGACAGGACACACAGAAGAATCCCTAAGAAGTTCCATGGACTGCTAGCCTGTCCTAGGCAGTATAAATGCATAGCCTTGTTTCAAACAGGAAGTAAAGGGAAAACAGACACTCAAGTTTGTTGTATTACCATCACACAGACATATGACTTACACATGTTCACACTTATGCTTACACTCTCAATGTAACATACACACACCTATTCTCTACTCTCTCTCTCTCTCTCTCTCTCTCTCTCTCTCTCTCTCTCACACACACACACACACACACACACACACACACAAACATACACATGAGATTTTTAATTTTTATAAAATATTTAGATTGTCATGCACTACAATGTTTGATGTAACATTTTCTATTTAAGTGTTGATTTGAATTTTATACAAGATCATTAAATGGCAGGCATGGTAGTGAGGAACGGCAATCTTAGCACTCAGAAAGTAGAGAATGTGTGATTGTTGCAGGTTCAAGTACAGACCACTCTACACAAGAAATTCCAGGCCAGCTACACAGTGAGACCCTATCTCAAAAAAAATCACTAAATGAGTTTGGGATTGCAATTAGGGCAGAATTTCTAACAATTTCTGAAATGGCCCTGAACATATTTCTAATATTTTATACATTGTATTTAAGCAAATCAATGTTGGCAATTAAAAATGAAAATATTTATCAACTCCGAAAAACATTTAAGATCCTCTATATACTGCAGTATCATTCAGCTAAGGGTTAATAAAGATTTATATATACATATATATAATATTTATGTATGTATTTTGTACATAGTCACAGCAAGGCATCTGTGTGGAGGTCAGGGGAGGGGACAACTTGGGGGATTGATTCTCTCCTTTCACCATGTTTCTCCTTTCATGAGGATCAAACTCAGGTCACTGAGTTTGGTGGTGGGTGCTTTTACCGTGTGAGTCATCTTGCAGGCCCCATAATTTAGTGTTTTATATAGAAATAAGCAAGTATATACCCCTCATTACCATGTAAATTTTCTTTCATCTTTAATAAATGTCAACATGATTTTATGACAAAGAATCATGTTAAATAAATCATTTTAAAATAAATTAAAAAATTTCCTTCATTATCAGTAAATTTGTAAACATTATCAGTAATGTTTGATATGTATACCCAGATTACATAGCTAGATTATATACCTAGATATGTACACGCATACACATACGCGCACTCACACACACACACACATTCCTGGGAAATATAAAAAATTCACACATAAAAGTGTCACACACGTGGAAAATAATTTAAAAGCTCTGTTTATATGATGATTCTTATAGAACTAGGTATCTTTCTGTACAAATGTTGAAATTCTGTTAGAAATGTTGAAGTGGGAGCTATTAGAATATAGGGAGAGGTCCAAGGTGAGTTTCTTAGTTCTTTATTACCAAGAATATCATGATATACGTGTGGAAATCAGACCACAACTTGAGGGAGTTGGTTTTCTCTTTCTACCCTGTGGCCCTGGAATCAAATTCAACTCTTCGGGCTCAGCAATAAGTGACTATTTATACTAAGCTATCTCACAGTCCCCTGAAAGACTTCATTTATCCTATACAATACATGGAATGGGGAATAAGTGGTACTATTTTCCATAGCCAGGACTAACATTGTTGATACTGATCTTTCTTATTGATGTTTCATGAATAGAAATCTTCCTACAGTGTTTTGAGACCATGCACTGTCAAAAATTATTATTTCCAGAATCCAAAATTTCATTTCTTAATCTACAAATTCTTTCATGATCTGTATTATTTCTATACTGAAGTTAAACTAATTTCTTTGCCAAACAAAAACAACATAGCTTTTTTAAAAGATTTTTTTATTATTGATTTTACTTGTATGAGTTTTTGCATGCATGGATGCTTGTTGCACACAGCGGCCACAAGAGGGCACTGGTGGTTACAGGTGGTTATGAGCTGCCATGTGGGTACTGGGAACCAAACTTAGACCTTTTTCAAGAACAAAAAACACTCTCTTTCTACTTCCTCAAATGTTCTTTATAGTCAAAGATTAATACATACATAATACTTACATATTCATCAAAACTGATCTAAAGGCATTAAAAAGAGACACTGAAAGGCTAAATAATTTATTCAAAATCTGTAAAAAAAAATAGTAGTACAGCCAAGATTCAAGCAAAAAAGTGTTTGTTTCTTTGATCATGTACTTTAAATCCAGCATTTTCTTTCCTAGATGGTATAAGGTAGATATTCTCCATGAACTGTATTTTTTAATATTATGAAGTATCATGTATTTCTCCTCTACATTTATTTCTTTGGTAAGAAAGATCTTGGCCTATTTTTTATTGCTAAGACATAGTATTACAAAATGTATTTTTAGCTTGAGGTTTTATTTAACAGTGTAGGGGGTACACGCAGTAAGTGTGTGTGTGTGTGTGTGTGTTTGTGTGTGTGTGTGTGTGTTTTCTTAAGTTTCTTTCTTTTCTCAGAAACCGACCAGTAGTTAATCACAGAATCTGTACCTTGATGACCTTATCTAATCAATTAATCTTTAAAACATCTTTAAAATCACTCATGGATCACCCTACCCTCATTAGACCCGCAAAGCCAGAACCATACAGGTAAGTTTCATTTTGAATACCCATCTTTCCTATCCCCTGAGCCTTCTGGAGCACACCAAGCTGCCCTGAGCAACCGGCTATCCCAGACAGACCTCCTTTCTCCCACCACCCGTCTGCACACCTTCATGAGACCTGCAGATCCTGAACCATAGACATTAGTTTCTCTTTCCCCACCCACTTCCCTGCTCACCTAGTTCTCCATGGCATCAAAAGCTTCACTGAGCAGCCTGCTATGCCCTCTATTCTCCCTGTACCTCTCAGCCCACCTTCATCAGACCTGTGGATCCTGAACCATACAGACCAAGGATACACACCAGAGGCCTGCCATACCAGACCCATGGAGGTTAATCCCCCTCTCAATACCTACTACAACGGGAACACTCACAAACCAGAGTCATCCAGATGGCTAAAGGGATGGAAAAGAACATAGTCAACAAAATTCAGGGCAATAGGGCACCTTCAGAGCACAGCTACCATACTACAGCAAGCCTTGGATATCCCAACACAACCAAAGCACAATAAAAATGAGCTTAAATCCAATCTTATAAAGATGATAGAGACCTGTAAAGAGGAAATAAGTAAATCCCCTAAAGAAATACAGGAAAATACAATCAAACGGGTAGAGATTTTAAAAAAGGAAATGAATAAATCCCTTACAGTTATGGAGAAAAATACAATTAAATACATGGAGGAAATAAAACTGTGCAAGACCTGAAAGTGGAAATAGAAGCAGGAAAGAAAACACAAACTGCAAAATCCTAAAGGTGGAAAGCCTAGGGGAGAGAACAGGAGCAACAAATGCAAACATCACCAACAGAATACCGGGGATGGCAGTTATAGATGACATAATAGAAGAAAATGATACATATGTCAAAGAAAATGTTAAATCTCAAAAATTCCTGACAAAAAAAACATCCAGGAATTCTGAAATACCATGAAAATACCTATCCTAAGAATAATAGGAATAGAAGAAGGTGAATAATAGGAATATTTTCCCCAGAAAATATTTTCAACAAAATTATAGAAGAAAACTTTCCCACCCTAAAGAAAGAGATGCCTATAATCATACAAGAAGCTATTAGAACACCAATTAGACTGGTTCAGAAAAGAAAATTCTCCTGCAACATAATAGTCAAAACATGAAACTTACAGAACAAGGAATATTAAAAGCAGCAAGGGGAAAGGGGCAGGTAACATACAAAAGCAAACCTATCAGAATTATACCTGACTTCTCACCAGAGACTCTAGAAGCTGGAAGTGCCTGGGTAAATATTTTGGAACCTCTAAAAAAACCACAGATTCCAAACTACACTACTATATCCAGCAAAACTCTCAATCACCATAAAGGGAGTAAACCAACAACATCAAAATAACAGGAATTAATAACACTGGTCACTAATATCTTTCAACATCAATGGATTCGATTCCCCAATAAAAAGACACAGGCTAAGAAAATGGATATGAAAACAGTATCCATCATTCTTCTGCACACAAGAAACACAGCTCAGCAATAAAGATAGACATTTACTCACAGTAAAGGGCTAGACAAAATTTCCAAACAAATGGACCCAAGAAGCAAGCTGGAGTAGCCATTCTATATCTAATAAAATAGACTTTCATCCAAAACTAATAAGAAGAGTTGGAGAAGGACACTTCATATTTATCAAAGGAAAAATCCACCAAGATGATAACTTAATTCTAAGCATTTATATGTCAAAGACAAAAGCATGCACATTTGTAAAAAAAAAAATTACTAAATTTTAAGTCATCCACCAAATCACATATTGATAGTAGAAAACTTCAACACCCCAATCTCACAAATTGACAGGTCACCCAAACAAAAACTGAACAGAGAAATAACGAAATTAACAGACATGATTTAGATAAACCTAACAGACATCTACAGAATATTTCACCCAGACACAAAAGAATATATCTTCTTCTCAGCACCTCATGGATCCTTCCCCAGTATTGACCATGTACAAGCTCACAAAGCAAACCTCAACAAATATAAGAAAATTGAAATAAGACCTTTTATCTTATCAAACCATCATGAATTAAAGCTGGACTTCAACAACAAAAGAAACAGCAGAAAGCCTACACACTCAAGGAAATTGAATAACTGTCTACTCAATGATCTCTGGGTCAAGGAAGAAAAAAAAGAAATTAAAGGCTTTCTTTCAAGGAAAATGAAGGCACAACATACCCAAATTTATGGGACACAATGAAAGGAGTGCTAAGCAGGAAGTTCACAGCACTAAGTACCTCCATAAAGAAATTAGAACGTCCTCACACCAGCAAGTACAACTGAAAGCTCTAGAAAAAAAAAAAAAAACCAAACACACCAAAGAGGAGTAGAAAGCAGGAAATAATCAAAATTAGGTCTGAAGTCAATCAGTTGGAAACAAAGAAAAGAATACAAGGATCAAGGAAACAAAGGGCTGGTTCTTTGAGAAAATCAGTAAGATAGACAAACCCTTAGCAAAACTAATCAGGAGACAGAGAGTCCAAATAAACAAAATTAGTAATGAAAATGGAGACAGAATGACAGACACTAAAGAAATGTCAAGAATCACTAGGCTTTATTTGCAAAGCCTATACTCCACTAAATTGGAAAATCTTAATAAAATGGATGATTTTGTAGACAGATACCACTTGCCAAAGTTAAATGAATATCAGGTAAACTGTTTAAGCAGCTCTACAACCCCTGGAGAAATTGAAGCAGTCACTAAAAGTCTCCCCCACCCCATCCACAAAAAACAAATAGATAGATAAATAAATAAATAAATAAATAAATAAATAAATAAATAAATAAATAAATAAACCAACCAACCAACCAACCAACCAACCCACCCACAAAAACCCAGGGACAGATGGTTTTAGTGCAGAATTTGACCAGATTTTTAAAAAGCCAATATCAAAACTCCTCAAACTAGTTGACAAAATAGAAACACTGCCAAATTCATTCTATGAAGCCACAGTTCCCCTGATACCTAAACCACAAAACTACACAACGAAAGCAAAAAGAAGTACAGACTGATTTTCTTTATGAATATTGATGCAAAAAAGGCAATAAAATACTCTCAAACAGAATCCAGGAATACTTCAAACATATTATCCATCAAGATCAAGTAGTCTTCATCTCAGGGATGCAGGGATGGTTCAATATACAAAAACACATCAGACATATAAACAAACTGAAAGAAAAAATTGCATATGATTATCTATTTATACGCTGAAAAATTCTTTGATAAAACCCAAACCCACTTCATGCTAACGATATTAGTGAAATTAAGAATACAGGGCACACATACATATACAGCCACCCAATTAGACAAGATGGATGAAGCAAAGAAGGGCAGACCGACAGGAGCCGGATGTAGATCGCTCCTGAGAGACACAGCCAGAATACAGCAAATACAGAGGCGAATGCCAGCAGCAAACCACTGAACTGAGAATAGGACCCCCGTTGAAGGAATCAGAGAAAGAACTGGAAGAGCTTGAAGGGGCTCGAGACCCCATATGAACAACAATGCCAAGCAACCAGAGCTTCCAGGGACTAATCCACTACCTAAAGACTATACATGGACTGACCCTGGACTCTGACCTCATAGGTAGCAATGAATATCCTAGTAAGAGCACCAGTGGAAGGGGAAGCCCTGGGTCCTGCTAAGACTGAACCCCCAGTGAACTAGACTGTTGGGGGGAGGGCGGCAATGGGGGGAGGGTGGGGAGGGGAACACCCATAAGGAAGGGGAGGGGGGGGATGTTTGCCCGGAAACCGGGAAAGGGAATAACACTCGAAATGTATATAAGAAATACTCAAGTTAATAAAAAAAAATACAGGGCACATAAACATAAGCAAAGCAATATATAGCAAGCCAATAGTTAGCATCAAATTAAATAGCAAATCTTAAAGTAATTCCATTAAAATCAGGGACAAGAAAAGGCTGCCCACTTTCTCCCTGTTCAATATAGAACTAGAAGTTCAAGCCAGAGCATTAAAGCAGGAGATCAAGGGGATACAAATTGGAAAAGAAGTCGAAGTATCATTATTTGTAGATATGATAGAGTTTATAAGCGACCCCCATAATCTTACCAGAGAACTCCTACACCTGATACAAACCTCCAGCAAAGTGGCTGGATATAAAATTAAGTTTCTACAAATGAGAAATGAGCCGAGAAAGAAATTAGAGAAACAACATCCTTTACAATAGCCATGAATAATATGAAATATCTTGTGTAACTCTAACCAAGTAAGTAAAAGATCAGAAGATGGGAAGATCACCCCATGCTGATGGATAGGGAGGATTAACACAGTGAAAATGGCCATTTTACCAAAAGCAACCTACAGTTTCAATGTAATCCCCATTAAAATTTCAACAATATTTTTTACAGAACTTGATAGATTGAGACTCAACTTCATATGGAAAGACATCAAAGCCAGGATAGTGAAAACTACTCTCAACAACAAAAGAACTTCTGAGGCATCACCATCCCTGACCTCAAGGTGTACTATAGAGCAATAGTGATAAAAACTGTATGGTATGGTAGAAACAGATATGTTGATCAATGGATTCTATTTGAACCAAGAAGTAAACCCACACACCTATGGACACTTGTTCTTTGATAAAGAAACCAAAACTATACAATGGGGAGAAAAGCATCTTCAACAAATGGTGTTGGTCTAAATGGATGTTTACATGTAGAAGAATGAAAATAGATTCACATTTATTATCCTGCACAAAACTAAAGTCCAAGTAGATGAAGGACCTCAATATAGAACTGGATACACTGAATTTCATAGAAGAGAAAGTGCAAAATACTCAATGCACTGATACAAGAGACAATTGAACAGAATGATTTATGGCTCAGGCTCTAAGATCAAGAATTGACAAATGGGACCTCATGAAAGCGTAAAGCTTCAGTAAAGCAAAAGACACTGTCAATAGGACAAATAGGCAGCCCAGATTGGGAAAGTATCTTCTTCACCAATCATACATCTGATAGAGGGCTAATATCCAAAATATATAAAGAACTCAGGAAATTAGACAACCACCCAGATAACCCAATAACAAATAGGGCACACAGCTAAGCAGAATTCTCACCAGAGGAATCTTTAATGTCGAAGGAGCAATTAAAGAAATGTTCAGCACCCTTAGGCATGAGGGCAATGTGAATGAAAATGACCCTGAGATTCTGTCACAGTTCAGAATGGCTAAGATCAAAACTCAAGTGATAGCAGATGCTGGCCAGGATGTGGATCAAGGGGAACACTCCTCCATTGCTGGTGGGAGTGCAAGCTTATACAACTACTTTGGGAATCAATTTGGCAGTTTCTCAGGAAACTGTGAAAATTCTATCTCAAGACCCAGCTGTACCACTTCTGGGCATATACCCAAAAAATTTTCCACCATGATACACAAGGACAATTGTTCAGCTATGTTCATAGGAGTTTTATTCATAATAGCCAGAAACTGGAAACAACCTAAATGTCCCTCGACTAGAGAACAGAGAATGTGATATATCTATACCATGGAATACTCATCGGCTATTAAAAACAGACAACATGAATTCTGCAGGCAAATGTATGAAACTTGAGAATTTCACCCTGAGTGAGGTCACCTTGTCCCAAAAGGATGCATATGGTATGTACTCACTTATAAATGGGTATCAGCCACATAATACAGGATACCCATGCTACACTCCATAGACCCATGGAAGCTAAAAAGAAGGAAGTAGCAAGGGAGAATGCTTGAATCTCAATTAGCAGAGGGAATAAAAAAAATCTTGAGATGCAGATGGAGGGAGGGAATTGGGTGAAAGAGGGGATGCGGAGATTGGGGAGTCTCAGGATTGATGTTTGTGGAGGGATAGGAGAGATGCCCAGATGGCCAAGAAAATGAATGGAAATCTGCAACTGATAGGGGTTGGGAGGTGGAGGACATTTCCATTATGAGAGACCTGGCATAAGGGAGGTGTCCAAGGTTCCACAGGGATGACAATAACTGTGACTCACTACTTTGCGGATGTGGAACCTGAAAAGGCCACCTCCTGTAGCCAGGCAGGAACCCAAGTGCAGTTATAGGGACACAAATCCACCCACAAAACATTCAACTCACAATTTATCCTGTCTACAATAAATGTAGGGAGAGCAGATGGAACAGAGACTGAGGGAACGGCCAACCAATAACCAGCCCAACTTGAGAGCCATCCCATCGACGAGCACCAATGCCTGGTACTATTAATAAGACTGTTTTGCTTACAGACAGAAGTCTAGCGTAAGTATCCTCTGAGACACTCCACTCAGCAAGTGACTCAGGCGGATGCAGACACCCACAGACAAACAGTGGATGGAGCTTGGGGATTCTTATCCCCAAGAATAGGGGCCAGGATTGCAGTCCATAGAAAAACCAACAGAATCAACTAACCTGGACCCTTGGGGCTCTCAGAGACTAAACCACCAACCAAAGAACATACACGGTCTGGACCTAGGCCTCCCTGCACATATGTAGCAGACATGCAGCTTGCTCTTCATGTGGATCCTGAACGCCTGGAGCAGGGGATATTATAAAAGCTGTTGCCTGTCCATGGGTTAACTTCTTCTAGCTGGGCTGCACTGTCTGTCCTCAGTGGGAGAGGATACACCTAGCCTTGCAGAGACTTGGTGTGCCAGGGTGTGGGGATATCCAGAGGGCCTCTACCTGCTCAGAGGAGAAGGGGAGGAAGGGGAATGGGGAAGGAATCATGTGAGGGGGTGACATGGAGTCAAGCAGTGAGTGGATGTAAAGTGAATAAATAAAAATGGCCGTCTTGATACAAAATCTTAATGGCATCTTGATTTTTAATTTTCTACATTTGTTGATGAAATGAGCATATACAATTTAGCTATTATTTTAAATCACTGCTTATTTTTCCAATTTTACTAACTCCCTTAACAGTTATAATTGGAATCCTCCACTTATTTTCGCTTGTTTGCTTATTTATTTGTTTGTTTGTTTTTTGAGATTCCAAGTCATTGCACCCCTTAATAACCTCAAACTTGCTGCTGTGACCTTGAAGTCATCTTCCTTCCTACACTTTCTAAGTGCCAGATTTACAAGTTGGTGGCACCATTCTCTACTTCCATTTATCTTTTCATTTTTGCTGTTCTTAACTTTTAAGAATACTCTTGATAATATCTGTTCCTATAGAAAAAAATTAAAGAAAAACAGGTCTGTAATTAACATACAAATTTTTTGTACTGCTATTAGCCCTTAATGCTCTTGTCTGTTAGCTTCAGTGGTCTAATGAAAACTTAGCATGTTAACACAACCGTTTGTCCTCATAATGAATGGGTTGGCTGAGATGACTATGCTTCATACTGTAGGTTGATTGGCACCAAAAAGGTGGCTGGATTTTTTTTTTACTAATATAGTGGCAATAGCTTAGCACTTTAATATGCAAACCTATTACAAGCTCCATCTAAAGGCACAGTTGGTCAAAGCAAATCACTGCTGAGCCCAAAGATAATAATAAGGTAATTACCGACTTCCCATTGTGTGCTCATGACAAGTACAGACATTCAAAGAAGGGTAAAGAATTTGAGCCATTAATTGAATCTATCATAATGCATTTAATTTCAGAGGGGGGGGAGGGAGGGAGGGAGGGAGGGAGGGGGAGGGAGAGAAAACGAACAAAATGCATATTCCACAAGCACGAGGATTTGAGTTTGGTTCCCCAACACACATAAGAAAGCCATGTGTGCCAGTGCACCTGAATTGTGTCGTGGGACAGGAGAGTCAGATGGAATTCCTGGAACCCATAGACCAGCCGGCTTATTGTGAATTCTATCTCAAAAATTAAGTTGGAAAGTGATTAAGGAAAACACTTGACATCAACATCTGACCTACAATCACACACACATATGCAATAGTAAGTTTATATACATACAATAAGCATGTGCACACATATACAGACCAACTCTCACATACAAATATCTACCACCTATCTATAATCTACCTATTATTTATCTATTTATTGATATGTAACTTGTGTATATACATATTTATATGCCCAATGCATATCTCCGGACACAAAAACAATATCAATTACTAGAGAATGAAACCACATTTACACTCAAATCTAAGTCATAGTGACAAGTATGCCTCCTGCCAAAGCAAGACTCATGGCATCTGCAGGATACCCACTAATTATGTCTGTTACCAAAGGCCTGCTCTACATACTTCCATAGACTTGCTTATCTGTAGCAATCATGTACTTGCCACGATTTTCCTCTTAGCCTTGGTTTCAGCTTATTCTTGGCTAGAGCAAACATACTAAGCTTTTCGTGTTATTTCCTACACTAAGTTCTAAGAAGGAAAAAAAATTTCTGGAAAAAAAAAGGAAGGCTATTTTTCAAAGCTCAGTATGCACAGAAACAGTCTCATTTTTTTTTCTTTGACAGGTATTAAATAACGTTTTAAATCTTTCATAGTTTATATACAATAATTGATCATTGTTTCCTTTGTTTATTAATTAGTTTAAAATTTACTGTCCTTTTTGAAATTTCATTAAATTCTTACTTTCTTATTTCATCCATATGCTTATTTCAATCACATGAAATAAGAAAGTTAATGAATTGTCTGTTTTTTGTGTTCTTAATAACTTATGAGTTTATTTAAATAGATCATACATAATTTTGACTATAAAGGGTCTTTTTTTTTTCTCGGAGCTGGGGACCGAATCCAGGGCCTTGCGCTTCCTAGGCAAGCGCTCTACCACTGAGCTAAATCCCCAACCCCAACTATAAAGGGTCTTAACAGTCACCCTGTCTCCTTGCCCTCCAAGCTGGTGACCACTCTTAGATATCCCTTACCTACTAGCTTAACTACTAATTACTGATTATTCTTAGAAATAGAGTTGTTAGTTCTACATGTCTGGCTCTGGAAATAGCAAACTTCTGTAGTCAGGTTAGATGTCAAGCATCTTCACCCACTGAAATATCTCACTGGGTTGCAAACAAATTTATATAGTATAGAGTTAGAAAATTAATTCCATTCTTACTAAAGTTTCTTATAAGATTGAAAAACAAAACTATTCAAATGCAGAGGGAAATGCAATTCACACAGTCTTGCTCTAGAAATCTGGATGCTGTTTTTGAATAATGTTGTTTATAAATTTGGTGAACGATGCATCTCATAATGTAATATAAATGAAAATATGTATTGTATACACATAACATGTATTTTATGAGACAGGGTATCACACTGTAGCCAGAGTTGAATTGGAACTAATTCTGTGGCCTCCAACTGTTGGCCATCTGCCTAGCTTAACTTCCCAAGTACTGAGTGGCACGTGCTACTGTATCTGACTTTGCAAAAAATACCATTCTTAACTTCTGACCTTCCTCATGACCAACACACACTACATTACCTTTATAAAGTTTAACATTGTACTTTTTCTTTTAAAATTTTTGGAAGAACTTCTGCTTCCAGCCTTACCTTTACACCAGAAACTAGCATCAAAACTAGGTAAAATATCTGAAAGGAGGTACTAACGACTTTGTGCATGAAGGATAAAAACCACAGTACCCTTTGGGAGGCGGAAGACAAAATGAAGACAGCTCTATGCTTATTACTCTACTTGAATTATTACTGAAACTCAGGCCCAAGCTGTTTAAAAGAGCTATCAACATAAAAAAAAATGGGAAGGAGACTCACAAAAGTGTACATGCTAAGTTGTTTAGAGATACTTGTAAAGAGAAAGTCTTAAAGGTGAGTGGGGGCTTCTGGGGTAAAATGATGGATTTAAAATTTCTTCTGTATGATTCTGAATGAGAAGTTAGGTGTGGCTGTGGCTCTCTGTAGGGTTGTGGGTCCTGTGTCTGCTCTGTCACAGGCTGCTTGGGGAGGCAGGACACAGGAAGTTGACCATCCTTACTCCATGCGGTCACCTGGAGAGTGTCAGGCTGTAGAGAATCCTTGGGACATGGCTACAGGGATAGGAATCCAGAAGCGCAATCTGAAGTCTGATGAACAGGACACAGCTGGAGCAGGCTCCGCAGTACCCAGGCCTGTAAGGAGGCCGGGTCATCGGGTTCAGTCTCTTGGGCATCCAGGCACGCAGCTGGAAGCCATGGAAGAGCTGAGAATGGAGTAGGGACCCGCAGGCTGGAGCTAGCCTGAGGCCAAGGGGAAATGGGGTGGGGGCACTGCATCTGATCCAGCGGGGAGTATTTGTCTTGATGGTGGCAGGCTTGGTTTGGTGGCAGTCATGGCTGGGAGCACAGAGAGGTCTTCTGTGGGAGATTAGAGGGTGGCTCTATAGGTGAAAGCTTTCTCTGTGGCTCCCCACGGCAGATCCTGATAAAAAGAGACAGTCCACAGCTTTAAGACATATATTGTCATGGCAGAAAGTGAGTGGGTAAAACGATACCTCACTTCTCAGAGTGGGCCTGAGATTAAATACCTTTTGCAGGGAGGAGTGTCTGGGAAAGAAAGTTCATTGGCTAAGCCTCCAGGCCTCTAGGTACCTCATTATAATGGAGATCGGTCTTGAACCTACTTGACCTGTGGTCACACCCTCTACCAGTGGAGGGGCTTGGGGCGTTGCCCTTATGTGACTGGTGGCCACAAATCTTTGGAGGGCTGCAGTTAGTGACAGGCGTGGTTCCCAGGGAGTTAGGAAAGTTCCTACTGTCCCTTCAAGATCATCAGGGTTTCTAGCCTTAGCTCAACAGGGAACCAGTGTGCCTTTCATGGTCCCACATCTCCCCCTTTTACTTTTTTAAAAAAGAGGCATCACTGGAGTGACTGTGCCATTTGTAGTGAAATTTTTTGGGTGGGGTGGAAGTATCAAAAGAAAACACTAGACAGGCCAGGGAGGTAGCAAAACTAAGCCAGAAGGGTAAGGAGGGATGGGGGTGGGGATGGGGGTTGGGAAGACAAGGGATTATTTCATGGGTTGTACACTTTGCAAGGATATTAACATTGGTTTTAAGAAGGAGGTCTCTTGCTGTGGGATTGGGAATTTTTCTTTCTAGGCTCATTCTAGTTCTGAGAATAAAACTATATATAATATAACCCTGAGGGTGGGGTGAGCCTGTCCCAAGCTTGGGTTGCACAGAGGCGGACCTGGTCATAATACCCTGCTGGCTGCGTTGCCTGCTATGCTCCAGTAGAAAAGTCTTCCTGGCCAAATAGTTTATTAAAACCCCAGAGGGTGTCACCTAGGTCTTGATTTTTGCCTGACTTACTGACTGCATTCATCTTGAAATATGGCTTCCCATTCCAAAAAAAAAAAAAAAAACAAAAAACAAAAAACAAAAAAAAAAAAAAACATCGAGCTGGGCAGGGAAGAATGGCAATAACTCTCCAATCTTGAGGTTGGCAACATGGCTCTGTAGGAGAGATTTTTTTTTTTGTCCAGGATGCATGGATGCCATCTTCCTTCTCTGCCTGCCTGAGATCCTTTAAGTCTGAGGCTTGCAATGGTTACCAGTTGAGTGGTTTAGTTGGACTAGAAATGCTCGAGCAATCATTTTGGGGTTCTAGTATTGTATCAGACTCCTGAGCAGCATGGGAGACGGGATTTGTTTTTGCAAGGGAGTTCCTAAGTTACAAAGTTATTGGATGGTAGATGGTTTAGGGGTAAGGGAGAAGGGGTTTTATCTATCTGTTTTGTAGGTCTTTCACTTTTGCCACTCAGAGAATGGGGAGGAGAGGTACCACCTCTCTCTGGTTGGATGGGGAGGTGGAGTCAGAGGAGATGCAAGTTGAAGCTTCTTTGCTTTTTCAATGGAGCACTGCCCTTGGATGGGAGAGGGAGGAGCAGGAGGACCAAATGGTTTATTTAGTGTTTCCTCTGAGGCATAAGTAGGCAGGGGTGGTGGGGAGATGGATTTTATTTCCTTTATTAGTTGGTAAGGGCTGTGAGATCTCAAATAGGGTGTTTTTTAGGACCTTGATCTTTGGGCTCATCTTACTGAGGAGGCTGAGGGGCTGTGTTGCTATCAGCCTGTCCTATTTTAGATGGCCCTATGCATTGCTGAATTGCAGCTAAGATTAGCAAAAAATATCACGAAGGTTCTTGAGTATCTCTGTTTTTTATGAGAGAAGCTACTCGAATCCATGAGTCCAGGCTATAAATATTGGTATTGGCTATCTAAAGGATTTCCTCCAAAACAAGGGGGCTTGATTTTTGGCTATTTTTATTCCATGGGATTTTAGTAGGGCACCTATTTCCCTGACCTGGGGGAAAATTTTATGTGATGATGAGTTTCCCATGACAGAAAAGAGGAGAAATGTTTTGTCCAATGGGAGCAATTCCTAGGCCTATCGGCTTTGGGGGTTCCACTGAGGTACAAAACGCTAAGCCTTCCCACAGACTTATCAACTGGCAGTCACCCTGTGGCTTTTAAGTGGCTGCTGCATTACCAGGTTTTCTTTATGTTTTAAGGAGAAGTTAGATAGAGAATCTTTGCCAACAAGCATTTTCAGCTGTAGGGTTTTAGACAGGAGCCAGAAGGACCTTCAGCCAACACCAGAGAGTAGTTCTAGCCAGGAGGCTTCAGTTGCCCCTTCACCTTGTCCAAATCCACTGGATGGTGCTGACTGAAAGCACAGCAGGAAAGGATAAGTTGCTGGTCTCCAGAGTTGGGGGAGGGGGGCTCACGTTTCCGAAGTATCTGTTCATGCAGTTGTGTTGCTGTTCAAGCTCCACATCTTCTCAAGATGTAGCGTTGTGGGTAGTATTACAGAGATCACTACTAATCAGATCTTGGCTCAGTAACAAACTGTTCCCAACATAGGAGACAGTTATTCTGATAGCACCTTTCCCTTATAAAAAGAAAAGGGGGAGTTGTGGGGCTGTGGGCTATAAAAGGTATTCTGGTTCATAGTAGAGCTAACGCTTGAAACCCTGGTGACCCTGAAGGTATGCTAGAAATTTTGCCTGTTCCTGGGCTCCAGGCCCCTGTCAGGTAGCTACAATCCCCCACAGTTCCCTGTAAAGAAGTTTGTAGCCATCAGTCACATAAGAGCAGCACCCCTCAAGCCCTCCCACATGTAGATAAGGTATCCCCAAGCTCTCAGACCAAGCCAACAGGAAGTACCTACTGTCAGACCCTGACCCACCCCAAAACTATATATAAAGATCCTACCCAGAAGGAACAGAGGTGTGTGAGAATTACTCCCTTGTCTTCTGAGAACTTCTGCCATAAGAGCTGTAACGCTGCCTCCTGGGGAAGAGATCTGCTCTCCAGAAGAAAATGCTGCCTGGCCCGCCTCCTGTCTGCTCAGCCCTGCCCAGCATCTTAGAGCAACTGAAGCAGTAGTGGTGGAGACAGAGGTGGAGCAGCTGCAGTAGCTGCAGCAGCTGCAGCAGCTGCAGCAGCCACAGCAGCAGAGGCAATTCCACCTTCCTGCTCTAGTTCTCTCCCTTTCATCTGAATCCTCCCAACGGGCTGGCCAATGATCTCCATAGAAAGCCTCCAGTACACAGGTCCACAAATCTCCATTGTCAGTCTGACTGGATTTATAGTCACCTAGGACTTATACCTTTGGGCATTTTTGAGGGTATTTCCAGAAATGTTTAAATGAAGTAGGAAGACCCACACTGAAAGTGTGTAGCATTAGTCACAAGAACTGTGGCCCTATACTGATTAAAAGTTGGCTAAAACATTGGAAAAAGTGGGCTGAGCACCAGAATTTATCTTTGTGTTTCCTGACTGCAGATATACTATGACCAACTACAATTGCCCTACATTTTTCCACCACTGTGGGGTCTGCATAGTCACAAAGAGAGACTCATGCAGTCCTCAAAAGACTGTCAAGTCTAAAGACACCAAGGAGGCATCCCCATTGGCTTCCCTAGAGGATGAAATCTTTCCTAGGATGCTGCTTACTTTTTGCCTCCAACTGCCAGTGCCAAAGCAAATGCCAATTCCACCTGATCCCATCCCTTTGAAGGCATCTGCTTCACATTATGTTGACCAACCTCTTCCAGCTGGCCAGTTCTGCGACACTCAATAACTACCTGAGGACAGTCACCATACTCTGGTCAGCTATATTTGGCTCTGTTCCAGGGGAGAGCCCATTCCAATGTTTCCATTAAGGTGAGTGCTAGGACCTCCTCTCATCCAAGATGTCAGCTTTGCAATTTAGCCACATACTTGCCTGAAGAGGAGGGCAAGCTGGTCCATCACTGAAGAGAAATTAATTATAAAAGACATTTTCTCTTCATGGCCAGAGTTAAAGGACCAGCTGCTGCCCAATTCAGCTGCTGGTGGGTGCTGAAGCCTACAAGGGAAATAGCTCCTCACATCAAGAAACTCAAAACAGCAATATGTCAAGGAAAAGGACAGCTTATGCTATGGGACAAAGAAACTAATCAGAGAACAAATCTTCTAGCTCCTAGAAGCTGGTTGTTCCCCTCAAGAACCCTGGTGGGGAGAAAGAGGGGCAATGGTACACTGGCAGGTTCACACAGAAGTTCAAGTGCAGAGCAGGTTGGACGGAATCAACTGGCAGACCAGACAGCCAAACGAGTTGCCCTCCCATTACCCCTACCCTCGAAAATATGTTTTATACTCCCAGAGCTTTTAGAGTTCCCCTCATATAAGCCAAAATGAAGGAAAAGAACAACTGATAAAACAAGTACTGAGAATCAGGAGGGCAGGCTGATTACCACAGATAGGGAAATAATAATTTCTGAGTTGATAGTGCCTAGCTTAGTCTGGCAAGCTCATGAAATAACCCAACTAAAAAAAGTGCCCCAACATAATTGGTACCAAGATATTTGGTACTCTGGAGGTTCCCAATATTGGCCCAACTGGCCAGCAACACCTGTCGGCAGTGTGGTCAGAACCATCACAAGTAGGGACTCAAGGTCCCCACATGCTGATACTAAAACAGGGGTCCTACTCATTTAAACATCTAGAAGTGGACTTTACAACACACATTTAACCCAGAAGAGTATACAGATGCTCGCTGGTTATGTTGTGTGCTTTTCTGCACTGGGTAGAAGGTTCGTTTGTCTGTAAGAAATTAACTTGTAACTTTCAAACATGGGTACCACACCCAATCTTCAGGGCCTCATTGAGAAAATAAATAGAACATGAAAGACAGCACTGGCCAAACACTGCCAATAAAGCAAGCCTCCCTTGACCAGGAATACTATCACTTGTACTCTCTAGGGTGCACTGCATGCCCTGCAAATGTGCTTCGTCTCCTTTTGAGATCATGCTTGGCTCCCCATCTCCACTATTCGAAAAGATCTCAAGAGATCTCATACAGTACAGACACACCTGCCTCCTGCTGTTCTTCAAAGACTTGGCTGACACTGCACAGAAATTGCCCAATCTTCACCACTCCCTCAGTTCTTAAAAGTTGCACATGTCAATCAGTGGTTACACCACACGCACACCAAGGCAGCAGTGGACCTGAGCCAGCAGTGAACCATAAAATCCAACACAGATGAGCCTGGGACTTCAGAATGAAAAATGACATTCCAGCTCCTGCTCTAATGTCCTTCCCAGTCTCACAGATGTGCATCTGAGCCTGTCCCTACTCAACCTATCTGCCTCTGTCACATAAACTAGTCTGGAGAGCAACCTCGCCGCAGGGCAATTCCAATTCCTGGATACTCATCAATATAACTAGCTTCCCCTCGGAGCGGTTATGCCCTTCAGCTGGTGCCATGAATTAGCCATCCACAGATAATCCCTCAGACTTTATCATGCTGTGACAGAATTGCCCATGCCAGAGAAGCAGACTATGGTTCCTTTTGGAGGGGGACCCACCTAGTGACAGTCTATTAAAGAGTGGCCAAGGGACAAAAGAATGATTGCTGGAAACCTGGGAGAATATCTGTACTAACTCTAGAAAAACTCTTCATGTGAAAAAGCCATGTCTCCAAATTCTGGCTTTAATAAATGCTAGTCATGTGCCCCTTTACCTAGGTCAGAACTGCTGGATACACTTGCACAAAACCCATGCAAGTGGGTTACTTATACTGCAGTAGGAATGACTAAGCAAAGTCTGACTAACAGCAAAAAAGGGGGAATGTTTAACTGTGCTACCTAGTCAGGTCAGAGAAGAAACCCAGTGTGTGGCAAATGAAAAGGCTATAGCACTCTAGATATAAGAACAATAGCTCCTAATAGCACATATTTCATCGGCCCCAGTGATACCTGCTACCCCGGAGATAATTGCAGTCTGGTGTTCTTTGCCCCAACTTAGGTATGCTTCTAGGAATCAGGGACAAACAATACTTATACTTCTTTTAAAAACATTAAAATCTCCTATACTTTTACCAGTTTTCCTAGTAGTGGCCCTGAACAGAGTTCTTGACCACTGGTGCCTCTATATTAGGCATCTTACAAGTTCAATACAGCCAGCTCTCTACTCTGATAAAGAAAAACTCAATTGTTGACCAGGAAAGCATAGTCACTCTTCAGAAACAGATAGATTCACTGGCAGCGATGGTAGTCTAACACTACAAAGGCTAAATTGATTACTACTGAAATCTGATTACTACTGAGGAAGGCATATGTATGGTTTTAAATGTAGAACACCCTGTTTATGTTAGTCAGAATAATATGAGAAAGTGCTAAACAGCTATTAGAGAACTACCTTGTCTGGCCTCAGTGAAGATGATCCACCTAATCCTGTAGAAACTTGATGCCCCAGGGAAGGGGGATGCTGGGGAGTGGTGAAGGGGGTGGGTGGGTAAAAGGGGGTGGGTGGGTGGAGCACCCTCTCAGAGGCAGAAAGGAGGGGGTATAGGGTGAAGAACTCTGGGAGGGGGGACTAGGAAGAAGGGTAACATTTGAAATGTAAATAAATAAAAGAATTTAATAAAAAATGGATTAAAGCTATGAGTATAATTTAGAGTCAATAAAACACAATGCAGATAACACACCAGGAGGACCAACCCATTTCTTCAAGATCGATTCATAAGGTGCTACGAAAAGGAGATAATGAAGTAGAATAAGATAGAAAAGACCAATGATTAGATATTGGTATATTGATTTATTTACTGATTTGCCTAAAGCACTGCTTGTACGCCTTATTTGCCAAGCATGACTTCGCTTGCTACATGGATCAGAATAAGCTGGAGAAATAGCAGAAACCAAGGCCCATTTCCCTGAACCTGCTGACTGCCATGGACATTTTGGTAAAACTAGATCCAGGACTGAGGCTTTTCAAGGAGCTATTCTGACTACCAGTGACCTCTCCTCTCTTCCACTTACATTGGTGTCAGAATGCTTACTGCCACAACTCTACCTCTCAGCACCTTGTGGTTTGCTGCCAGGTGGGTCTAAGAGCTCTAAGGGAGGTCCAGATGATTATTTCAGTTCTGTGTCTTTGTTCCTCTTTCACGATAGTGATAGTTTACTAACAGAACAAGTTCAGAAAACAGAAGCCAGAAGGTAGAATGCTAGATTTATTCTGCTCTCCCTCTCCAGTATAGAACTCAGAATTCTTTGCACTCCCCCTTTCTGATGAACTCAGGGTAGATGTTTCACATGCCTTTGGTCCTTTCTTCTAATCAATCTGCCTACTCAGATTATCCTTCAACTTCAATCTGTAAATACCTACTGAGGCATTTCCCAAACTGATTCAGAGAAATTCTTTAGACTCACATTGGGGTACATGTACCCTAGCCTTCTGTTGGCTTATATAGGTTACACTGAACTTCAGATCCAGGATTTTACTTACTAGCTTCTTTGGAATCTTTGGATTTCAGCTAATAGACTGCTCATGAAGTCTAGAAATTGCTACCCACTCCCAAATCTCCTAGATGTTCATCACTAATTGAGATTGTTCTATGTAGAGCTAGTTCATGGCACAAGATAACTGTAAGAATATCTCTGCACTTTAAAGTAAAAAATGTTTTGAGTAGATTTTGCAATTAAGGCATGCATAGAATAATTCTGTTATACAAACATCACTACAGAAATCTAACTTTACATAGGTAGTAGATACGTTAAGTTAATTTCCTACTTAGAAAACAAGAAAATATTAATTATGGTAATGGTGGTATGATATTCACCCTCAAATGAAACAGATTGAGAAAATAATGCTGCAAAACTGTAAGATAATACCACACTTTAATTTGTGGGGAAATTGTTGATATTGCAGGACTGGGGATGTGGCTCAGTTAATAGAACGCTTGCCTAGTATGTATACATAAAGCCCTGAGTTTGAGTCCTCCAGCATAAAATAAACTGGAAATTGGCCCATACCTAAAATTCTTGCATTGGAGAGATGAAAGCAAAAGAATCAGAAATTCAAAGTCATTCTTTGCAACATATCAAGTTCAAGGAAAGTCTGAAATATTTAATCTAAAAGAAAAAAATCATAAAATATTATGGGGGAATTTTAACAATATTTATAAAAGTATAATAGCTACAACCCCCACACAAAGGACTATGGGCAACTGGGGAACACTGGGAGTGGGATAGGATACTATTCCCCAGGGAAAAGAATATCAATTGATTTTCCTACTGACAAAGGGTCAGACATGAAAACACACATACAAGTATCACTATATGGACTGATCAGGTTATACTTGGGAATATATATGTGTCTTAGTTAGGGTTTCTACTGATAGGAAGACATACCATAACAATGAAAACTTTCATAAAGGAAATAATTTAATTAGGTCTGGCTTACAGTTCAGAGGTTTAGTCCATTATGGCAGGAAGCATGGTGGTATGCAAGCAGACATGGTGCTGGAGAAGGAACTGAGAGTTTTACATATGGCTCACAGGCAAGAGGGGGGAAGGAGGGAGAAACAGAGAGAGACAGAGAGAGAAAGAAACAACAAACAGACTGAACCTGGCTTGAGCATCTGAGACTTCAAAGCCCATACCCAAAGAGACATTTTGTTCAACAAGACCACATTTACTTCATCAAGGCCATACCCGCTAATAGTGCTATTCCCTATGAGCCTATGAGATTCATTTTCATTGAAGCCACCACAATATATATGTGCATACATGTATATATAGATAAACATATATGCATGAAATAACAGTGAAAAGAGGCCATGAATTTAAGGGGATGGGAAGAGAGTTTCAAGTGAGGAAAGAAAAGAGAGAAATGTAATTATATTATTATCTCAAAAAATGAAAAATTGTAATCTCCACATTTTCCACTTTCCCCCAATTTCTACTTTGCTATACCTTTCCAGTAAGAGACTACGCTCATTTACCCATAAATGCACGTCCCAAAGTATAAGTTTCAGTTCTATTAATCATTTTAAGTATGGAGCTCAATGATAAAGCAATTGTCTAACATTTGCAACACCCTGAGTTCAATCCCTGGTATTACACACAATCCCAATCCTAACAATATTATAATAACAAATGAGAACAATTTTTATGTACATCAGGAGAAAACTGCTTCGGAAGTACTCCTTAGAATTCTACTAAGTGGCTTTAAAAATGCAGTGCATCTACATGTGCTTCCACAGGAAGATTCTGCCTTCACTACCATTAAGAGACAAGAGCAAGAGGCAGAATAATGTGTACATCATTACTCATGTATGTATTTGCAATGTATTTGCATAACATATCTATTAGTGAATAAACCTTGAATAAGCTTTTTAATATAATATAAATGTGATTACCTTTGAAAGGCGAGATGACTTTTGGAAGAATATTGCAAAGAAAAGGGACTGTGATTAATTTGTCTTAAGATTTCTAAAACAAGGATAGAGACACTATTAACTTTGCTGGTAAAATATTGAAATAGGCCTAACAAAATAAGAACTGTATAATATTGAGAAAACTGATACAACAAGAATAAAAAAAATGAAATGCAGACATTTTAACTAACACAACAGTTTAGTTCTTGCCCACATTAAATCTTATGTGGTTTATTGAGGATATCTGGTATTGTGGACCCAGAATGGTCTATTGTGTGGCTTCACTATCCAACATGAGTCCTCTGTATTTCCTACTAAGTAGAATAAAATATATGAGTATCACTGAACAACTCTTTTGTGTATTGTCTTGGAAGTGACAAGCTTGTTTCAGTGACAAGGTTTTGTCACATGACGCTTTATAACCATAGGTAAGCAGAGAATATACTTTCCTGCTGGGCGGAGGAATAACAGTACAACGTAAGTGAGCAAATAACTGTTGATTGGTTTTGATTTGAGCCTTCCTCCCTACTAATGAGCATTCATAGAACTGGAAGGCATTCTGCGTTGCTACTGGAGAAGAAAGGTAAATACCAAGTCACCTACAAATGCTTTGAACTACAATGGTGACCTGACTGCAAAATACACTGGTACAATAGGAGCTCAAAAGTTATTGTGAGGCAGGAGTGGGTGGCACCCTCTTAGAGGCAAAGGGGAGAGGGAATGGAATGGGGGATTTTTGGAGGGGAGACCAGAAAGGGATGACATTTGAAATGTAAATAAATAAAATAACCAATAAAAATGTTGTGGGGGTAAGTACTCACTATCTGATTAAATTTAAGGCCCACTCCTTGAGATGCAACCCAGCCTACCACAAGTAAGGTAGCCAAAGACATAAGATAAGATAGGCCAGGAACAGAGGAAAACCAAAACTACTGTTCTGTGTAGAGGGCCGCAATACGTTCGTCACCACTAGTTGGCGCTGTCTTCCACTGCGCCCCACGTGGTAGGTCAGGATAGACTCCTCCAATGCAAGATGGCTCCAACCTTCACCGCTCCAGCCGGCCCCCCCTTTCAGGTAGTTAACTGTGCGCATGTGCAAGAGTGCCTTCCTGCCAGGTCTTTGCCCATTCCCGGGCGTGCCTGATGAGATCATGAGTAAGCAACCAATCAGGTGTGGATGCGTGCTCCAGGGTTAAATAGGCACGCCTGGCTGGCGCGCGGGGCCTCTCCATGAGATAGGAATAAAGTATCACTCATAGCAAGAATTTCTATGTCTCGCGTGCTTCTTGCCGGCGGAAAGTCGCGCGCGGGACAGTTCTGCTAAAGGAACATAGTAATAAAATTACCACTCTTGACATTCTGTGGTACACGTAGATCAGTGTTTTCCTCAGCCATCATCAGAGAAGCTTTCCCCTGCAGTAGCTGGGAACAAATACAAAGACCCACACTTAAACAGCGTGTAGAGAATAAGAGACCTGGGAACACTCAGTGTAGGGTTGTGGGTCCTGCTTCTTCATGGACGGTTGGGAAGGTAGGACAGGAGGAGTTTGACTGTGCTTACTCCATGCTGCCCAGAGGTGGGTTTAGGCTGTAGGGGAGCCCTGAGGTACTACTGCTCAGGGTGGGAAAGAACCATCTGAGATGTGGGAAACTGGAGCTGGTTCAGGGGTCCCTGGGCATGTGGCCTTGGAGTTCTCAGACCCTTGGACACCCAGGCACCACTAAGAGTCTTGGAAGAGCTGACAACTAAGCCTTGGGCCTGCTGGCTAGGTCTAGCCCAGGACCTGGCAAGGGAAAGGGGCAGAGGAAGGGAGGAAAGCTCTGGCTGATACCATGGAGAGAGTTCTTACCTTGACAGGTGGGAGACATGACAGAAGTCCAGAAGGCCAGGAGAATGAATGTATATATGCAGCTGCTGGAGGTGGAAGGCAGGGGGCACCTCTAGAAAATTCCAGAGACCTAGGGGGTGAGAGGCTCCTAGGACTCAATGTGGATGACCTTACCTAAAATGTCCCACAGTGGGGAAATGGAACCGGAAGAGATTACCTTGAGTAGTCAGACAGCGACCTCAGTGAACGGATTTGGTCACCAATGGACCTTTGATATTTTTGATCCAGAATTGTTCCTGTCTAAGAGAACTGCAGGGACAAAACTGGAGCAGAGACTGAAGGAAAGGCCATCCAGTGACCCATGAAACTTGGGATCTATCCCATGGATGGGCACCAAACACTGACACTATTGATGCTATGTTGTGCATGAAGACAGGAGCCTAGCCATGGCTGCCTCTTTGAGAGGCTCTAACAGAAGCTGACTGAGACAGATGCAGATAACCACAGCCAATCACTGGACTAAGGTCAGGGATCAGAGTTAGAGGAAGGACTGAAGGTGCTGAAGGGCAACCCCATAGGAAAGCCAACAACGTCAACTAACCTGGACCCCTAAGATCTCCCAGAGACTAACCAACCAAAGACCATACATGGTCTGGCCTGAGGCCCCTGGCACATATGTAGCAGAAGACTGCCTTATCTGGCCTCAGTAGAAGAGGATGAGTCTAATCTTTTAGAGACTTGATGACACAAAGAAGGGGAATGCCCAGAGGGAGGCAACCCTCTCGGAAGCAAAAGGGAGGGGGTTTGGGATGAAGAACTCTGGGGGGGGAGGGGCAACATTTGGAATTTTTAAAAGGTTCTTGCTTATACATTTGATTTTACTGCCTTTGTCATTAAGAAGGGAGAATTTTGGCCGTGGGTAACTTAGGTCCATTCACTCACTAGCATATATGTTCAGAGGCCACTCTCAATTAAATCCTCAGTTCAAATTCTTTTGCAAAGATCAAACTGGTTAAAAAAAGAACTCCTCTCTGGTCAAGAATCAGTATAATCTGTGCCGATCCAAGAGCTACCTCACCAATCCAAAATCACTTTGAGAATGAGGTGGAGGCAATCAGATGGGCAGAGGACTGCAAATTGCCACTGTGTGAAATGAACACTTGAATGAAAGGAGCTCTTTACATCATAGGAGATCCACAGGAAGGGTAAGCACCTGCTGTGACTTGGAGGCTTCTAAATAAAGGAGAAGGCAGGGGAATTGGGGCTGCTGATCTTCTGGCAAGAATGGAGCAGGTACAGGATCTGGGGTAGTGTAGGAAGAGCTGGCTTGGAAGGCAATTTCAGTGTGAATAAGGGAGCACACAAGAGAAGAATAAGGGTGAAAGGTATACCGTGGGAAAGGACTAGGACTAGAAACGTCTGTGGGGTCCAAGGTAAAATCAAGTCTTAAGGATCCTTGGGGCTGGGTTGAGAAGACCCCAGACAAATGAACCTCAGTTTGATTTTTCACATTCACCTGCTTTCCTAAGAAATATTATTCATATTTTGACCTTAGGACTTTTAGCACTTTCATTAATGCTTTGGGAATTTCATAGAATGTATTTTGATAATGTCTCCCCCCTAGCTGCTCCCACATCCACCCATAACCCACTACTCTCTCCAACTTCTTGTTCTACTTTTAAAAGTAACCCATCAAGTCTAGTGTGTTCTGAGGAGTGAGGCCATACACTTAAACATGGTCCATCAATCAGGGACCACACACCCTCAAAAAGTGAGACTCTCCCTCCTCTAAATCCATCAACTCTTCCTAATAACTCAGACAGGGGTAAAGGCTGGTGAATCCCTTCCACTTCCATGAAAGAACACAGATTTGCTTGGTTCCAAGCTGGCCATGGTTTCTTTCTTAAAATGTATGTTTAAGATGGGAGAAATGATTTAGCCAGTAAAGATGCTTACTGCACAAGCTTGATGACCTGAGTTTAATCCTCTGAACCCTTGTAAAGGTGAAAAGAGAAAAAATGACTCCACAAAGCTGTCCTGTGACTTACACATGCACACACACCACAGCATGTCTGCCACTTTAAAAATGAATTTCAACAATGTTTACTTTTATTGTCTAATAGACATTGTGTAGTGAAAATGAATTAGTACACAAGAGCTGCATGAAGTTGGGGAAAATGAAGTAGTGTGACTCTAAGAATCATGAACACAATTTTGGTCTTAACCTCTCACTGACCAGCCACATGAACTTGAAAATATGTTCACTTTATATTTGCTTAAAGACTCTGGCAAACTGCATCTTGTAGAATTGTTGGATCATGTGTGTGAGCGTGTGTGTATATATATATATTATGTATATATATATATATATATATATACACACACATTGTATATGGCATCTGGCAAATGGGTTACAAATATACAAATATCTGGCTTTTAGTAAAACAGCTCTTGTTACTATGACTACATTCCCATGATAGAATAGGTTATTCTTATCTCTACGAAGGTTTTTATTTTATACAGAAGTCAGACCAAAAACAAAAATTTTAAGTCACTGAAATGCTGATAAACAAATAATACTACAAAATTCTCCGTAAAAGTATTACTATTCAACATGAAGTTAGGGATTTTTACAATTCACCTCAAAATCTGTGGCTCCAGTGCCAAAACCAGTATTCCCCTCTATCCCTGATGCTTTACCTTAAAATAAATGTTTTCACCACTACGAAATTTAGCCTAATTGTGTATATTAAATTAATTAATGGAATATGGTATGGGTGGCTCCCTCAACTCAGGTTAAGGACTGCCAACCCTGTAGCCAACTAGTACTTTTCCTCAAGAATTTATCCTCAGTTACTATTTCTCCAAACTCTGAAAATACGCATAAAATACTAACTTATAAACTATGGTAGACTAGGCTAAGACAGGAAAGCAGAACTTTTACTCCTACTCCATGCAGAGAATCTCTCTGCTTTGTAATTTTACCAATCAAGGACAGCTTGTAATTTAAGGTTTAGTTTTCAACTACGAGCGAGCCTAAGGTCAGGAGAATCTGGCACCTGCTCCTGATTATGCTAGCACTATGTAAACTAGAGCTTATTTAAAATAACCTCTATAAGTACCATACCTCGATTGGGTGGCACAGTAGGGCTGGCTCTGGTGGTGTAGATGTGGGTGAGCTGGCCCCTGAGGATAGAAGAGCTGACCCTGTCCCCTGCCAGCTGCAGCATTGAGTGAGCCTGCCTGATTAGTGCAAGAGCTCACCCTAGTAGTGCGGGTGCAGGAGAGCTGACCAACTCAGTTGCCACTCAGGCTCAGATCCAGGGCTTTAACTTGGCCCACCTCAACACCTACCTCATCTATGAACTGCTGGAGTGAGTGAAGGGCCCGTCCTATAGGACATCCATGTGATAACTGAGAGGGGTCCTGGTGAAGATCCAGTTTTGATGGTGTAGCCAGAGATCTCAAACCAGACCAATGACTCATTGTAATAAATGTTTGCAAGTAAATATGTGTGGACAAAAGTGTATCCTATGGGACACACTGTGACACACTACAGTTTCCACAACAAGATGTTTTCTATGCTTTATTTCTATTTTTTTTTCTGTAAGGGCAGAAGGCAGATACAAAAGATTGTGGGATTTGGATGCACGACATGAAACTCACAAAGAATCAATTTTTTTTTAAAAAATAAATTACAAAATAAATAAAATTACTCCTAGTGGGGATACCCGGGATCTCCCTGGGAAGCAGGAATATATTTTGCAGGTGGACTGAGCCGGGAAAAGAAATCAGGAGGGACCCGTGATTGGAGAGAGGAGGGATGAACAGAGATGGTAAAGGGAGACTACTGGAATAGTTGGACATTTAGGGAGTGATGTGGTAACCATTCCCAATGCAAGTGCAAACTTCTCGGAGCCTAGGAAGTTAATCTTAGAACTCGTAGTAATGGATGATATAGAGCCTGAACTGGCCATATTCTGTAACCAGGTTAGGCTCCCAGTGTTGAGACTGGGACACCAACTCATCCATGAAACCTTGAGCCCACAACCTGCCTTGCTTGTTTTAAGATGTGCTGGGAAAATGGCTCTGGCTCAGAGCTTGTCTGATTGGTCATATTGAGACCCAAGTGGAGAGGGAGCCCAGGTCTGACACTGTCTGGATAACCAGGAGCCAGAAGCTCAGAGACCTAGGGTAGAACCAAACACAGCTGACAAAGAAAAAAAAGTCAAATGATATTCTATTATACTGACCAGAGCCTAGCATAGTCATACGAGAGGCTTCCTCTGGAAGTTGATAGGAACAGATAAAAGATCTGCAGCCAAACATTAGGTGGAGATCAGGGAACACAGAGGGAACAGGGGAAGAAGGATTGTAGGAGCCAGGGGTTCAAGGACACCAAGAAAACATGGCTCATAAAATCAATTAAGCAGGGCTCACAGGGACTTAAGAGACTGGGGTGGGGGGAGAACCTTGGAGCCTGCATGGGCCTGTGCTAGGCCCTCTACGTACATACAAGCTAAAAACCCCATGTTTAGATTGGTTATTTTGTTGGACCTCTAACAATGGGAGTGGGAGTATCTCTGACTCCTTTGCCGCTGGTAAGACCTGTTTTTAACTCCTCCTACTGAGTTTGTTGTGTCCAGCCTTGGTATAAGGGTTTGTGCTTAGTCCTTTTATATCTTGTTAGGCCTTACTGGGATATCTCTGTGTGGCCTGTTCTTTTCTGAAGGGAAATGAAGGAGCAGTGGATATGAGGCAGAGGGAAGGTTGGAGGGGGCTGGAAGGAAGGAATGGAGTGGAATCTGCAAGCAGGATGTATTATATAAGAATAAAAATCAGAATTAAAAAAATGAGCTTTAAAGAAATAACCTGTAATGTCCCAAACCCCAAAGTACCTTACCTTGAGAATTTAAAAGACACTTTACCACCTCTCATCTTGACTGTCCCACTGTCCTGTCTTTGTTCTATGTGAGTGTCCTACACCATTTTGTATGATTTCTCTTAGACTCTAAAACCTATGGATAGGAGAACGGGTCTCTTGAACTTGTCACTATTATCAGACTTTTCCAAGAGCAGATAACCAGTTAATGAGAACAAATGATATAGTGAGCAAAGAATAAAATTTTTTTGCATTTTTATTCAGCTAACAACAGAGTAGACTTCTTCAAACTTTACCAAACAGTGAAATATAAACAAAAGTGAATAAGGGAAAATGGCAGTTTACACATTTTGCTTTGTTTTCCTCTATTTTAAGAACAAATTACCCTCTCACATGTTTCAAAGAAAAACTCCATTACAGAGTAATAGGTGCTTAGTCATCAACTTAAAAGATGTGAGGGTTTTTACAATGTAAAAGAGAATATCAAAATTCTTATACTTAAAATCTTACAGCAACAAATAATATGATATAGGCAATTATACCTATGAGTTCTGAACCTATATAAGGATTCCAAAAAAGAGAAATACTTAAAAATACTAAGGTATAACGAAAGTATAGTAAGATGTTTATTATGAACTTGTATTATGAACTATCAGCCTCTCACTACTTTTAAGGTGGAAAACCCTGTTCCAAACCTAAAGATGTATCTGCCTCTAATCTCTCTAGGAATAAGAGGAGTTCGGCAGGTAAGACTTTATTTAGACTTTGCCTTATCTTTGCAAGAGGCATCAACGTGTTTGGCTTTAGACTTTGCTTTATCTTTGGAAGAGGCATCAACATGTTTGGCTTTAGACTTTGCTTTATCTTTGGAAGAGGAGTCAACAAGTTTGACTTTAGACTGAGCCTCACCTTTGTGAGAGGAGTCGACAGGCCTGACTTTAGACTGAGCCTCATCTTTGCAAGAGGAATTAACAGGCCTGACTTTAGACTGAGCCTCATCTTTGCAAGAGGAATTAACAGGCCTGACTTTAGACTCAGCATCATCTTTGCAAGAGGAATTAACAGGCCTGACTTTAGACTCAGCATCATCTTTGCAAGAGGAATTAACAGGCCTGACTTTAGACTCAGCCTCATCTTTGGCACTAGTGCCAGGACTGCCTACAGCTTCAGCTTGGGCTCTCTCTTCCTGATCTCTCAAAGCCTCTTGATAATGAGTTGGGAAGGCCTGAGGAACGGTCTCATTGACCTTGGCTAAAAACTCCAGGACTTTCATCTTGGTAGTTTCAGCATAGGCTCGGGGACCCCAAAGGAACTCAAAGGATGGAGGATTACTATTGGCCTCCTTTTGGTATACCAAATACTTCTCCTTAACCAAATCTCTGGTAATGAGCTTCCGGGGCTCCCCAAAGATTATGTGCACCTTTCCATCATGAATTCCCAAAATATTCAGGAATTCCCAGATATCTGCCTCAGAAGCACGATTGCCATTTAAGAAGATCACACCCAGCAGAGGCATTAAAAGCCCATTCTGGGGAAATGGCAGGCTAGTGGTCAGAGTACCACCCACATTGGGATCTAACTTACTGACAAGGGTGTAGTAGCCACCATTGGGCTTAATTTCCTTCACCTCAAGACCAAAAACTAGCTGAATGCGCTCAGAGGCTTTCTTGAGGATGTCAGGCAACTGCTCCTTGAACCTTTTGTTGATAACTTTCAGCATTTCTCCCTTATTGGCTGGCTGTTTCATTTTGTACTTACAGAGCAGGTACTGCATGAGGATACCTGTTTTCCTTGTTAAAAGATCATTCTGTGGGTTCTCAATGAAGCTTGGGACCCTAGTACAACTAGTGCTTTCCTCCCTTGGGCCTTTGGTACTTTTACGAGATCTTCTGTAGGGACCAACTTTCCTAACAGTAGTGGTGGGTGCCTGACCCTGAGATTTAGACTTCTGAGGGAAGCCAGCAGTAGAGGTGGTAAGTGCCTTGCTCTGAGGGAAGCCAGCAGTAGAGGTGCTTGCAACAGCATCTCCAGAATCATGATCAGAGCAGGAGGACGACTCTCCTTTCTCTGCTGCCTTGGCTTGAGCATTCTTGAGCCCCTGGGCCTCATCTTGGACTTGGCGGCGCTTCTCACGAGCACGAGCCTTACTCTTATGTCCCCTGGGCATGATGTCTGTGTTTAGAAACAGCAGATAGGACTGTGACCTGGAAATCAAGTACTTTGGTGACCTGGAGGAAGGATAATGAGATCCTGTAAGTATTTTCAGGAGGATCATATAGCACGTTGGCTTTTAACAACCTGCCTATACTCTACTGGTTCCTGTACCAACATATGAACACTAATCTAGGAATCCATGTGGCTCGTCATAATTAGTCTCAGCAAACAGTAAACAAAGTTATAATGTGTTCAGGCTGCTGCCAGCCAGGCTCAGCTAGAGCTGGCTTAGTGATAGCAATGGCTGGTAGTTTCCTCTCAGTCCTCAATGATACTTTTGGCAGGTTCTAGAACCTCTTTCCTGTGCTACTTAACAGCTAAAAGCTCAATTACCACTCCCCGGTGACCATGAAAAGAAAATGCAGGAAGATTTCCCTCCCACTGCTCCTATAAGGAGGCATTGCTAACAGCTCCATGGGGATCTCTTATTTCTTTCCAGTCCCCTTAACTCACTAAGAATTCTCATTTTGTCTTCACCTTAGGATCAAGAACCCTCCTTTCTCTCACACACAGGATCTTATTTCACTTAGGATACAAAGAAATTGACATCTCAGCTGACAAACTGTGCTCTGAGGCTCCAAGGGTCCAGTACCAACAAGACAGCACCAGACTACTGTTTCCTTATACTAGGGTTGAGGAAGAAGTACCTTCAGTCCTTACCTACTATTTATACATTAAATCCTGAAGTGCCTTGGACTGGCTCCCCTCTCTACATTTAAACCTCACTGACATCTAACAGAGGGTTATGAGTGTGCCTCTGTATAACCATATTTTCCAGAAGCCCAAAGATGTAGCTGGTAAGTTAAGGCTCTATCATGTTTGGGCTTCATTCATGATCTTCACTCCAAGTCTTCAATTTGAGTCTTAAGAAGACCTAAATTCAACCTTACTAATGCCTCAGGCTAACAACCCCATTTTTCTGTTAGTCTTGGGGTGAAACTAGGAACTTCTGTGTCTGAGGGCTTGTGGGGATGACATAATGAGGGACTCTGTGAGACCTCTTCCAATACAGGGTATTGAGTACCCTGAATTCCTCACAAGTATCCTAAAATCTCCCCTACTGACCTGATGCCTTTAAATCGCTATTTTTACCTCCCTCAGAACCCTGTGACAAAAGATAATATGAGCTGTATCCAGCCATCTGTATCCTCTATGGGACCCTACTGTTAGGAGGTCATGAGTCTCTTTAGCTCTCATTCAAGCAAGGTATAAGCTCACTTCTCAGCGCACCTGATTCCTCCAGCCTTACTGAAAAGCCTTTATTTTTCTTACTCTCCAGGGATGGATGTAAGAAGGCAATATATCTCCTAAGTTCTACTTGGAGGTTCCTAATATACAAAGGCAAAGGGCTGTGGATTTTACTTTCTTACTAGATAGATACTTGACTTAGTCCTCCCCTACTCTCCTCCTTGTCTTTTCTTACTGCGTATCTACTCATAATAAAGGCTTCCATGTTCCTGAGACACTCTAAAAAAATTCTAAGCAGGTGTGTAGTCTCATCAGCTTGCTGTAGTCTCCCAAGGATGACTGATTAATCAGGGGAAAAAAGAATGTGTGCTATCTTACTATGTGGTGAGTGGATCCTACAGTTGTCAGACTCTTTCCATTGGCTCCTGGAACTAACTGGGAATTCTCTACCTGTTAAAGTGAGGTCACCCACTCACCATCCTTATGTGCTTTAGACAAGATAATGAGACCTATGTTACCATATCCACACCGTGTATGACTCACAGGTAGGCATAAGGATTTATGTGGCAGAGGTGCCTCTTCATACCTATACCAAATTAATTCTTGTTAGGAACCAGTTCTCCTAATAATTCTGACTGGGTACGCTCCAATTAAATCAAATATTAATATCTGAGACCCTCCCTGAATAAAATTAGGTGGTATCTAACCCTGAGCATGCTAACCCTGGATTTTCAAAGCTGGACCTGCAAAATATGTCCTTAAGACTACAGCTCGCAGCTGAGCCACTAAAGCTCTCTCCATTATATACTGAGAAGAGAAGAGACAGGCCTGTGAGATGGCTCAGTCGGTAAGCCTAATAGAACCCAAAGTTGATCCCTGGAACCCACATGGTAGAAAAAGCAGACTGGCTCCTGAAAGTTGTCCTATCATCCCCACACTCACGTACCAACACATAAACAAACACACACACACACACACACACACACACACACACACACACATGTAAAGAAAATAATTATTGCAAATGGGCCAGTGAGATGGCTCAGCGTGATAACCTAAGTTTTGTTCCTGGAACTCATATGTGCAGTGTGCAACAGGTGTGCATACACACACGCACACGCGCGCACACGTGCACACACACACAAATGCAAAAATATTTTGAAATTAAGTATTTAACAGACTCACCTTTCTACACTCAGGCACTTTCCTTTGACTTCACCTTCTGGAATTCTGGTCTCTGCTGTCCAATATGAGCTGTGAGCAGAAATGGGACACTTAGACCTGTGTTGGAATCTAGTTCTCAAGCTCTACATAGAACTAGTATGATTCAGGATTCCCCCCTCCACTGAAGTGAGTCTCCAAGTTTCAAACCCAAGTCAACATCTTTATAGGGAAGCATGTACTACATCTGACTACCTTACTGAAGATTCCCAAACCGAGCAACAGGAGCTTTTGTGTGCTTCCATATTTTGACTATTGGCCTACCCACTGGCACTTTAGACCACTTCTGCCTGGCCATAGCAGCTCAAGCCTTTAATCTTAGCCCTCTGGAGGCAGACACAGGAGGATTTCTGCGGGCTCAAGCTCATCCTGGTATACATAGTAAGTTCCAGGCCAGCCAGAGCTACTAAACTAAACTAAACTAAACCAAAAACAAATAAGACAACTTTTTAAACCCCCCAAACAAACAAAACTATTAAAGAAACAACAAAAACCTCGCCTATTCAGCAGCCCCTCCCCCTTTGGGATCGGAGCTTTTCTTCTTTAGAAAAATTAAATATTTACCTTGGGGGAGTCAAGAGGCTTGTGTACCCTGGTCCACACGTGTGTTAGTCGGAGAACAGAGTCGGTTTTCTCCTTCCACCCTGCGTGCGGAGATGGGTCCTCGAGCCTACAGGAAAAGCTGCTGAGTTGTTTAGCCATCCGGTCTTTCCTGGGCACACGGGGGTCGGGGTGGGGGTGGGGGCGTGGGAAGCAGAATATGAGAGGGTGTGTGTGGACGTGGGGGTGGAGGGGCGAGGGCTGTAGGGAAATGTGTGGGTGTGTGGTGGCATGGGGGACCTGCGGGTATCGGTGGGGGACGCGGGGATGTGGGGGGCTGAGGACCTCTCTACTCTCTGAGACCTTCTTACTGGAAATGCTCCCACTCGGTCCAGTTCAGCTCTGGCCCAGGTCCTCCCCAGGCTGACTGCTGTGACCAAGGCTATGGAGTAGGTTTTCCAGACAACGGTTAAGAGCGAGGGATAAAGGAAGACAGAAAAACCAACAAGAGTTAGGAAAGAACATTTTCTGGGCTCTACTCTCTCGTAGGTGATGGGTTAGTTGCTTCAGGGACCTTACCTTGATTCTTAAAAGAAATCCCCCCTCAGCAGACCAGGCAGCATGCTTCCAGCAGCGGCAGCAGCAGTAGGAGCTTCTCCTCGTGCAGTCTGTCCGAGATCCTCGCCTTCGCCTTCCCAAACGGAAATGAGAAAGAACTAGATCCGGCGATGTTTGCCTGGGGTCTCCTAGAGCTTACGGCAGGGGTGCGGTGCTCAGGGACCACATTGCTTTGGAAACAGCATTCCTAGAGTATCGCACGATAAACAAAAGAGCTTGAAATGTATTCACCCAAGTCTCTCAACATCCAGACCAAGCCCAAATAAATCTTCCACAGCCCCCACATAGGCAATGGAGCCAACTCTCAGGAAATGCCCTCTGCAGGAACCCGTGGGCATGGCAGCAGCACAAAAACTCGGAACTCCTTCGCTTGGTGAATAGGCCCTGAGAATGGCTTGTACAGATCCTCTCCCGTATTCAGATTTTTCAGATTTTCTCCGAAATTCTTCCTTGCTTGAATTAGGGCTCTACCTACTAGAAATCACTACTTTTCTTTCGGAGATATTTCAGGCCAACATAGGATTACCTGAGTCTAATAATTACGAATGGGAAATCGAAAATCGGATGGAGATTTGTTGTGTGACTCACCCCCCCCCCCAACACACGCACACAATTTTTTTTAGCACAACCTCATAACACTTAAAGTCTTTATATTCTTATTAGGTGCCAGGATTTCTCTTTTAGTAAAATTTAAGGATGCTCCCATTACACTGTGATCTCACTTCCCTGAAATTTTCTAGGAAGAAATCAGCTTAATGTATCATTCTACCCGGGACTTCCTAGAGAATACAGAACTGAACATTTTGTAGTATCTACCTGAGGAAGCCCTTCTCGAATGCGCACTACATGTAGTTCACAGTCATGCTGACTCAAACAAATGCCCTGTTTTGAGGCTTCTCTGCCTTTCATATTAACATCGTTTCTCCCTAAGAGTTCTAAGTTAAAAGAGGGGATGATTCAGAGTCCTTTTGTTCACTTCAAGAATGGATAACAAGGACACAGCACCGTAGGATCCTATAGTGTTCCATGTGTCTTTCTAATAGTCCTCATTTATGCTTATCACATTTTTAAATACTTATTTACAGGATAGTTTCTTTTCCTAGTTATTTTATTTTTTTACATCCCAAATGTTGCTCCCCCTCCAGTCCTCCTTCCCAAAGTCCTCCACCCTATTCCTCCTCTCTTTCACCTCTGAGATGGCACTTCCCCTACCCGGGGTATTTACCTTCCCTGGGTCATCAACTCTCTACAGGATCGGGTGCAGCCTCTTCCACTGATGTCAAACAAGGCAATCCTCTGTTACATATGTGCCAAAATCCTTAAACCAGACCGTGTATGTCCTTTGGTTGGTGGCTAAGTCTTTGAGTGATCCCAGGAGTTCAGTTAGTTGACATTGTTGGTCTTCCTATGGGGTTGCCAACCCCCTTAGCTCCTTCTATCCTTCCCCTAACTCTGCCATAGGGGTCACTGCCCTCAGCCCAATGATTGGCTGTGGGTATCTATTGGTAGAGCCACTCGAAAGACAGCTATGCTAGGATCCTATCTACAAGCACAGCTTAGCATCACTAATAGTGTCAGGATTTGCTTTTCACCCATGAGATGGATTCCAAGTTGGTGGTCGGTTCTTCCTTCAATATCTGCCCCATTCTTTTTTAGTCCTAGCATTTCTTTTAGAAAGGAGCAATTCTTGTTAAAAATATTTAAAGGTGGGTTGATGCCCCCATCCCTCCACTGGGGCCAAAACCATACAGTAAAAAAAGAAAGCATCTTCAACAAATGGTGCTGGTCTAACGGGAAGTCTGCCTGTAGAAGAATGCAAATTGATCCATATTTATCACCCTACACAAATCTCAAGTTCAAATGGATCATGGACCTCAATATAAAATCAGATACATTGAAACTAACAGAAGAGAATGTGGGGAAAAGCCTCAAAACATTTGCACAGGGGAAATTTTCCTGAACAGAACACCAATGGCTCTAAGATCAACAATTGATAAATGATGTCTCTTGAAACTAAAAAGCTTCTGTAAGGCAAAGAATAGGGTCAAGATACATATGAGGAAAACATCTTCACCTGCTCTATATCCCAATCGACGGCTAATATCCAAAACTCAAGATGATAAAAAAAAAACAATATAACCTAATTAACAACTGGGGAACAGAGCTAAACAGAGAATTCTCAACAAAGGAATATTGAATGGCAGCAAAGCACTTAAGAAATGTTCAACATCCTTAGTCATCAGGGAAATGCAAATCAAAACGACCCTGAGTGACCTCAGTTAAAATGCCCAACAGTGGAGAAATGAAATTTGACCACCTCCTTAGCTTATCACATTTTATAAACTATCGCCTTTCTTAAGGTTCTAAATGATTCATATATTGTGGTATGACTGTCGCCTCAATCCTCATTAACCTTGACAGTTGTCTATTGTTTAAAGGCTTTGAGGGAAATTACATATACCTGAAAAAACTTGACCAGTTAGCTGATTGCAAACCTTCAAGAGAAGAAATCCCTTTCCCAGGAATGTGAAATTGAGAGATTTCAATAAAAGACAGCACATATAGTGACTTAATTGATAAGTTCATCCTTTTCTTCCCCAGTAACTTCTAAATGATAGCACCAACCGATATTAAAAACACCTTTAGGTTCTAGAGAGATGGCTCAATAGTATGTTCAAGACCACTTGTTCTTCCATCAGATCTTAGTTTGCTCTCCAGTAACTACCTAGTAGCTCAAGACAACTTGAAACTCCGTGTGTGTGTGTGTGTGTGTGTGTGTGTGTGTGTACATGCAAACAAAATACCCATACACATAAAGTAAAAATAAGTAAAATCTCTAAAAAAATTATAAACCCTGTCTTAAAGCTGATATGACAACAATCTGAAAACTGGTAAAAGTGAATTGAAATGGAAGAAAAGTGGTGTTAAAATATATTAACCTAATATTCTTGGCCAGCTACCAATGAATCTTTGTAACAATATGATGAACTGCTTGTTCGTAACACTATATTCTATTGGTTTTATTTTTTATTTTGGTACTAACTGATATTTTATAATACAATAAGATGTTTTTGCTTACTTTTTCTTCATGTTTTTCTGTGTACTTGGGCTCTAAATAAAATATTTTTAGGACAGGAATCTCAAGATAACTGTTGTCATATGAGAGAACCACTGATCATTTAAATATTTTTGTCAATCAGAAGGATCCTTCTTTTGTGTTTGTTGTTGTTTATATTCTTTTTTTAATATTATTTTTATTTTCATTTCAAATGTTATCCCCTTTCCTGGTTTCCCATTCATAAACCCCCTATAACATCTCCCTTCCCCTGCTTCTATGAGGGTACTCCCTCCCCCAACTACCCGCTCACCCCTTCCTGCCTCCCTCCCCTGAATTTCCCTACACTGGGGGTCCAGCCTTGGCAGGACCAAGGGTTTCTCATCCCATTGGTGCCCAACAAGGCCATCCTCTGCTACATACACAGCTGGAGCCATGGGTCTGTCCATGTGTACTCTTTGGATGGTGGTTTAATCCCTAGGAGCTCTGGTTGGTTGGAATGGTTGTTCTTATGGGGTTGCAAGACCCTTCAGTTCCTTCAATCCTTTCTCTAATTCCTCCATTAGGGACCCTGTTCTCAGTTCAATGATTGGCTGTCAGCACCTGCCTCTGCATTTGTTAGGCTCTGGAAGAGCCTCTCCAGAGACAGCTATATCAGGCTCTTGTCAGCATGCACTTCTTGGCATCAGCAATATTGTTTGGGTTTGGTGGATACATACATACATACATATATATATATATATATATATATATATATATATATATATATATATATATATATGGGCTGAATCCCCAGGTGGGGCAAGTTCTGGATGGCTATTCCTTTAGTCTCTGCTCCAAACTTTGTCTCCATATCTCCTCCTATGAATATTTTTGTTCCCCCTTTTAAGTAGAACTGAAGCATCTGCACTTTGGCTATCCAGAAGGATCCTTCTAAAACACTTCCTTTCTTCACAGAAGGATATAGCCAGATGATATTCTGAGCCTTGGGTCTTTAGAGTCCTTATTATCTCTTTTTCTCTTTTATTCATTTTTCTCAGGTTTTTACATTTTTATTGATTAGATTTTGTGCTCTAATTCAGAAATTTTATTACAGTCTTTTTAGTCATCTGAATTCTATTTTGGGATAGTAGGGGAAAGCAAATTATGGTTCAGTTCATGGTCAACATCAGTTTGGGATAAATTGGAATGAAGTGGGCTCTTAGAGTTCTTGAGACCAAGAATTTAGGCCCAACTTATTCATTTAGCAGATGGGTGAGCTTGGGTACATTACCTCAGGCAATGTATTTGCAAGATCAAGTCACATGATCTATCTTATAAGATTAGTAGTGTTCCATTAGTGTATGCAAAGTACCTGGTCCCGTGCCTGTAGTGAACTGAGATTTTAGGACATGTCTACCATTACTACCATTATTATGGTTGTTTAAACCACAGAGGATATCATTCTAAACTGATGATTTTTTAACTTAGAAGATGACAAAAGCTTTAATACTCTAGGACATGAAACAGCAAATCAACTCAAAACACTACTTACAAAGAAAATTTAAGAACCATTTCCCTCATTAAATCCCATTTTCAATCAAGGTGTCTTTACAAGATAAATTTTCTAGGATTATATTTAAAGACCGAATCTGACTTTCTACCACAATGAGCCAACCTTCTGGGATTGCAATATGGTGTTGTAATCTGTTAGCATTGTGGGCCACATTGGGAGACATCCTGGGGTCCATGCAACCCTTTCGGAACAGTTTGAGTACACCTAAAGTGTTCTTATTTTCATTTATTTAAACATTATTCAAAAACTCCATATCTGCTTTGCTTGTATACACACACACTCACACACACACGCGCACACACGCACGCATGTATGCACTCATTCATGCATGCCTGCAAACACACACATGCACACAGGCAAGCATGCATGCTACACAAGCATGCACAGGTATGCATGCATGTGTAAACACGCACAGACATATGCATAGCACGTAAGTACACGTAGGCAAGTATGCAAGCTTGCAACACTATAAGTATAACACTGTAAGTAACTATAAGTATGCACGCACGCATAAGTACGCATACACACACGGACGCATAAGTACGCACGCACACACGCAGACGTAAGTACGCACGCACACATGCCCGAGTAAGTACACATGCACGTATAAGTACGCACAAACGTATAAGTACGCACAAACGCATAAGTACACATACACTCACTGACGCGTAAGTACGCACGGACGCACAGACGCGTAAGTACAAACGCATGTATAAGTACGCACACACGCATCAGTACGCATACACGCACGGACGCGGAAGTACGCACACACACAATGACGCGGAAGTACGCACGCACGCATGCAAGCGTAAGTACGCACGCACGCACAGACACGCAAGTATGCACGCACGCATGCACGCGTAAGTACGCACTCACGCACGCGTAGGTACGCACGTACGGACGCGTAAGTACGCACGCACACACGCCCGCATAAGTACGCATGCACGTATAACTACGCACAAATGCATAAGTACGCATACACGCACAGACACGCAAGTACGCACGCACGCGTAAGTACGCACTCACGCACGCGTAGGTACGCACGCGCACACGCGTAAGTACGCATGCACGCACGGACGCGTAAATACGCACGCACGCACACGTAAGTACGCACTCACGCACGCGTAAGTACGCACGCACGTATAAGTACGCACACACGCATAAGTACGCACAAACGCACACACGCATAAGTACGCATGCACGCACGGACGCGTAAATACGCACGCACGCACGCGTAAGTACGCACTCACGCACGTGTAAGTACGCACGCACGTATAAGTACGCACACACGCATAAGTACGCATACACGCACAGACACGTAAGTACGCACGCACGCACAGACACGCAAGTACGCACGCACGCGTAAGTACGCACGCACGCACGTATAAGTACGCACACACGCATCAATACGCATACACGCACGGACGCGGAAGTACGCACACACACAATGACGCGGAAGTACGCACGCACGCATGCAAGCGTAAGTACGCACGCACGCACAGACACGCAAGTATGCACGCATGCGTAAGTACGCACTCACGCACGCGTAGGTACGCACGCGCACACGCGTAAGTACGCACGCACGTATAAGTACGCATACACGCACACACGCATAAGTACGCATGCACGCACGGACGCGTAAATACGTACGCACACATGCGTAAGTACGCACTCACGCACGCGTAAGTACGCACGCACGTTTAAGTACGCACACACGCATAAGTACGCATACACGCACGGATGCGGAAGTACGCACACACGCAATGACGCGGAAGTACGCACGCACGCATGCAAGCGTAAGTACGCACAAACGCACGCACGCATAAGTACGCACGCTCGCACGCGTAGGTACGCATGCACACACGCTCGCGTAAGTACACACGAACACACGCACACATAAGTACGCATGCACGTCTGCGTAAGTACACACACATGCATGTTCGTGTAAGTATGCACGCACGCACGCCCGCGTAAGTATGCACGCACAGGTAAGTATGCACACATGCATATGCACGTATGCACGAATGCACGCACGGAGCCGTATGCATGCACACACGCATAGCTGTGCAATCATGCATGCACACAACACGTGTAAGCACGCATGCATGTGTATGCGTGTATGCATGTATGCGTGCATGGAGGTGTATGCACGCACACAGCACGCATGAACGCACACATGCATATGCATATATACATGTTTAAGTATGCAGGCACATGTACACATGTAGGCACATAAGTGTATGCATGTATGCATGCATGCAAATGCTCATAAGCAGGCGTGCATACACAAACATAAAAATTTAAATATCCCTTTAGTGGAATGGGTTTCTTGTTCATAAGAAAAAGTGTTGTCCTATAGCCTTTGAATTTCTAACCTCACAGAGAGCATTTTCTCTGTGTGCCCCAGATGGAAATTCTATGTTCTGTGCCTAGAATCTCAGCTCCAAACATCTGTCTACATTCTCATCTAACTGCCATGCAGTTAACTTAAAATTACCTGTCACCAAGGGATTTGCAGGTGTTCAATGTTAATATAACTTCATTCAGAAGAGTTTATACTAGGTGTCCTCATTTGGAGCCCCACATATTTTATCCTCTTCTTTAGCTTCTCTTAGAAAGTATCTGACCACCTTCCTTTCATTATAGATTCTCTGAGTGGCTCTCTGTGTGTCTGTGTCTCTGTGTCTGACTCTCTGTGTGTCTCTATCTTTGTCTGTCACATCTTTGTGTGTGTGTGTGTGTGTGTGTGTGTGTGTGTGTGTGTGTGCATGTTCAGATGTGAGTATGTATCAAGGCACATACACTTCATGTATGTAGATGCCAGTGGTCAGCCTCAAGTGTCAATCTTTGGTCACTGTCAAACTTGATTTTTTTAAGACAGGGTCTTTCACTGGCCTGGAGTTCACTGTGAGTCACTGGCCAGTGGGTGTTAGAGCACTGTCTTTACTTCTCCAGTACTGACATTACAGGTGGGCATCCAGACACCAAATTTTTATGTAGGTTCTATGAATGAAACACCAAATTTCAAATATGCAATAAGTCAAATTTATTACTTTTTCTTACATTCCTAAAACAGCCAACACAATCTACATACATGTACTTAGTTTCATAGAAAAAAAAGACTAAAAGTAATAAAAACAAAAAGCCATAATTTTACTACCATTTTTATATTACTTATGCCTCATGTTATCCTTAACTTTATTGAAGGACAGGTTTCATTTTTTTTGACAAAATCATTATTTTGACACCACATTTCTTTTTTGGATTACATATATTAAATATGTTTGAATTGTTTTATACAATATCATATTTCTTACTCTTCAACATGATAGATTCTAATAAATGTGTTATCGGTGCCATTCATAAGCTGGAACTGTGAAAATATACTGTCAACTAAAATAAAGAGCACTTAACATTAGATAAAACCCTAAATATCCGATTCACTTATATTTCACACAAACACAAACCCATTATAGACTTTGTTTTCACCAGCTTCACTTGGGTCTCTCACTAGTTACAAGCTTAGCTGCTTTCATTTTCCAAACCTGAATACCTTGCTCCATATTTCATGGGAACTGGAAGGATCCCCCAGCCGTTAGAGCGGAATGACACTGGTTCTGGCAGAAGTGAGACGCTCAGCTTAATGTCTGGCTCAGATTTCTTTCCATCATCTTATGAAGTCTCTTCATCTTGTGAGATGGATAGAACCAGAGAATGGTATTCTTGAACTTGTTCAATACCTCTTGAACTTTAATCTTGCTGTTTTCAGTGTGTGAGCTAAGGGATTCCACAGGATTGAGAGAATTGAGGCTCACTGCTTGGGAACTCTTGCTACTCTTGCTGTTTATACCACTGAATCTTGTATGATGAGCTTTCAGGATTCCTCAAAGATTCCTGGCTTCCTCCTATCATAGAACTCCATTATAAGAATTCTTGAAAGTCCTCCTCGGAGACACTGTTGTCATTTAAAACAACACACACAGAAGTATCAGAAATCCATTCATTTCTGTGTGCATGTGCATGTTTGTATATATGTGCAAGTATATATGAGTTTGCGCATGCATTTGTATATTCCCCTATGAATGTAGAGGCCACTTGTTAACCTTAAGTATGATTCCTGGGAGCTGTTCATCTTATTTTTGTGAGAAAGGATTTATCATTAAAACTGAAAAAAATATACAAGAGTAAAACTATGTGAGCCCCCTGAAATAATAGATGACAATATTTTGCTATATATACTTTGTAAAGTCTAGTATTTACACTAAATGATAGTTTTAGTATTTGCAATTTATACTGTATATCCACACACAGGATATCTCATTTATTTCTTATAATGTTTTTTGACACGTAACTTTCTTTTTCTCACTTTATGGCTAATTGACTCATATACTAAAAGGAATCTTGGCCCTTTGGATTACTTAATTCTATCTATTCTTCTTCCCTAGATTGACTATTATGTAATGTAGGAATCTGGTCTGTCTGATATAAATAAAGTATCCAATTAAAAGAGAGAAAGAAGGGTGTGCCACATAAGCAGGCCTAGCTGGACAACGGGCCCTAGGGCAGGATCCTTATGTCTTTGCATTCTCACTGCTAACATTACAAGTACATGTCACTGTATCTGTTTTTTAAAAATCATGGGTCCAGAGAATCAAACACAGGCCACCCTGCCTGCATTGCAAGAACTTTACTTTGCCACTTACCCCCACACCTACACACACACACACACACACACACACACACACACACACACACCTCATGCTTGAGAAAGCCTAAGCCACTGATAAGACTCTCATAACCAATAAAGTCCAGTTTAGTGACAAGTATTCAGGAAGGAGATGACTTCCTTATTAACGACCAAATATTAGTCATATGTTCTCAAATGTTCTACTATGAGTCTTAGAGTCATGTTCACTGTGACTCAGATATGATTGAAAAATATTTACCAAACATTCATATACTGAAAGTTTGTCCCCAATATGGCATCCTTAAGGTGGTGGAACCTTTAAGAAATTAGATCCAGCACAAAATAATTCAGTCATTGGTGAATTACCTTCACAGGGGACAAATGATGCACATGGTTTGAATTAGCTTTTGTGTAAGTAGACTATAAAATGAGGTAATCTCCTCACCTACACTCTTGCCTTTTTTTTTTACTTTGATAATTCCCTTTCCATTTTTTCTTCATATTGTAATTTAGCCATGGTACCCTTCCAAAATGCTGGAGTAAATGTTATATTTACCACCTATCTTTTCTTTATAAGGTACTTAGGTTCAGGTACTTATTTGCTGAAATTCTCTATCACTGATGATTTTATAATTAGCATTTTTATTTTATATTTGCATGGCAGACACTTTATAAATATTCTTGCTTTCCTACCTAGAAAGACCTTTGTGTGAGTTGTCAGTGAAAGTTGGAGCCTTAGAGGAACTCACATTTTCACCGTGTTGGCTCTTGACACATTCATCAAATCCTGGACATGAAGCATCTGAAGCAATCGTGATAGTGAGTGGAGCTTTAAGAGGATCCTTGAAATGCAATCACTAAATATACTCTGGAAACATCAACTGAAGTAGGAGAATGAAAGAAGTGTTATGTGGCAGCTGTGTTCCTCAGTGCCTATGTCAGGACCAATCTGGCTATGGAGCAGCCTGCCTTGCCAAGGAGGAAAGTAGAATATTTGGGAGATCAAAGCACCTAGATGCAGTTTGACAGTGGAGGTTAACTCTATACCAGTAATCTTAATGCCATGGCCATAATCCAGGGTAATTCTTGTTTTCCTTCAGTTCTTATGGTTCAATTTTTCCCAAATTCATTTTTATTACTAATTGATTATGTACATTCCAAATGTTGCCCCTCCCAGTCCCCTCCAATCTTGCTGTTTAGATGTCTTAGGGTATCCATGGCTTGCTGTGGTAGGAGAGCTAGGTTCTTATGGTGCCAAACTGCATCAACATCTGCTGATTATGTTCTTGCACTTGCCCTTTGCCATTTGGTTATCTATGATATTAACTGAACTGGGTGTCTAGGATTGGAGCTGACCTCCTTGGAGTCAGGTTGAACTGTGCATTCAGGTTAGAGCAGGCCTCCTGGGTGCCTGGTTAGCCACCTTGGGAGACTGGCAGGGTTATAGGGTCAGGTAGCAGGCATGCTAATCTGCCACAGGTACAAGTAGAGGTGCAGACCTACAGAGTAACTTTTCAACAAAGTAGTTAGGATCGGTGATGGCCTGGGATGGCCTGGGTAGGCATTGACCCTTCCACCTGTTATCACCAAAACCTCCTGGATGTGAAAGCCCTACAAACATGGTGACAAAGAGATCTGTAACCCTTGCATCCTGGTTTCCATTGTCAACCCAGCCTGGGCAGCCTCAGAGAATGTCTCTATCAATGTCATCATATTTGGAGGTTGTAGATCCAAAAGGTGTATGATGCTTGGTGTATGATGCCTTCAACTAGAATCATGGGATGTCTGTGGATAGCTCCATGTCATCAAAGTCCACTGCAGCTGCTGAACAGAAATAAGACATCAATTTGCCATGTGGCTTTTTTCTGGTTAAACTTTGGACACTACCTGAAATACTGACTGAGCACAGAGAGACCCAAAGGAAGCTGGTTCTTCCTTTTCAACTGGTTCCTGTAAGATGAAGCGGACAGATTCGTATGACCAGACTTTGGGGATAATGCTCTTAACATAGTGTATATTTGTAACTTATTAGAGGGAAAAGACAGTGTTCAAGAGACACCTATTTGGCTAGTACCAAAGGAAGGAGTCCTGGATCTCAGTGCCCTCAGAGTCATGGACACCATTAAACTATTCTCCATCCCAAGGTCTTCTGGGTAAAGGAGATTTTTGATATCCAAGCTTCTTGACAGAGCAGGTCCACTAGGGCCTGCCTAAGGAGCTCAGGACCCTGGAGTGACAGGTGCAGGATGAAAACTGAGGCCCTAGACTAGCAAGAGCAAAACATCCTCAGCTGGAGTTATGAAACTTCCAGGATTGTAGAAAATATGAGCAACTCGAGTTTAACTAATAGGTGAGTGCCAGAAGTCTAGGCCATGGACTTCCTGCCATGCTCTATGATAAGTGATGCTGTCTTCATTTCCCATTTCTCTTTGTAGGCTTTCTTCTAATACAAGTCTCAACACTGGTCCATAGAGTAGGAACATCTGCAAGAAGGCATTACTCTTCTTATCCTTGAAAACATAACCTGGAGTGACAATACACAACTTTAATCCCAGCACTCTGGAGGTAGAGGCTGGCTAATCTCTGGGAGTTTTAGACTGGCCTTCCTGGTGTACATAGGTCTAACAGGACCATTTTATGAGACCCTATATCAAAACAAATAAAGCAGGGAACAGATTACATGCTGCTCAGTACAGAGGGTTAGGAGTATTTGTTTCATGCACACATGCAGGAGCTTCATTCTCCTTTGAGGTTGTCTCCATGTTGATTCTCCTCTTAGTGCCGTTACCCTCCCACCTGACTGGAACCAAGAGTTATAAAACACTTATGAAAGCATATTCAGTTTTAAAACAGCTGAAATCTTTCTTTCTTTCTTTCTTTCTTTCTTTCTTTTCTTTTCTTTTCTTTTCTTTTCTTTCTCCTCCTCCTTCTCCTCCTCTTCCTCCTCCTCCCCCCCCTCCTCCTCCTCCTCCTCCTCCTCCTCTAGCTGGCTTCAAACTCACACTGTGTGGCAAAAGTAAACTTGAACTTCAGACCTTCCTTTCTCTACATTCTGAAAATCATGTGACACCATAGCCAGCTGGACAACAAACACTTCTATAGCATCATTTGTGTTCTAGGCACTGCTCTAAGCATATTATGGCAAGCCATTTTAGGAAAGTACCATTTTACAGATCAAGAAACAAAGTAGGATTAAGCATAATGGCACATGTCTTGAAATCCTAGCATCATTAGAAATCTCAGAGCAAGAAGACTGCATACATAATGAGACCCTGTCTATAAAGAAAGAAAAACACAAAGACGTGAACTTCACAGGGGAATGTGGTGGGAAGTGTCTAGGGAAATTGGAGAGGGAAAGTGGATCTCATCAAAAGATACTGTATACCCATATGAAATTGTCAAAGAATACATAAAACTATGGAATATTTTTAAAGTAAAAAAGAAAAAAAAAAGAAAAGAGCATGCGATTTAACTACATTGATAGAAAACAATGAGGTTATGTGAGCCACTGCATCAGGAGTTAGGAATCTTTTAGGAAGATTCTCCTGCAGGTTTCATGGTAAATAAGCATTGTTCTAGGGATCCAACTGATCTCTTTGTCTTATTCAGTTTGTATGCTGATAACACAGTAAAGCAATGTATCTTTCCACAACCTAAAACCCAATACTGTACCTATATTTAACTTGAGAGACAACAGGACACAGTCTCTGTTGAAGAGTGCAGATGTTTCTTTTAAGTTTGACTTCAATATTTTCATGTTGACTCTTGACAGTTTTGGGTCCTCCTCTTTTTATGGGTTGTTTATTTAGTTAAGATGAGTCTCAATGGGTAGCTCAATTTGGCCTCAAATTTGCAGATATCCTACTTTAGCCTCCCAAATGCTGGGATTACAGGTGTATGCTACTATGCCTGGCTCTGAAGTTCATACTTGAAAGTTCCTTAGAAAATTCCTGATTTCAGTGGTGGAGAGTTTGCTTAGTGTATTGGGCTTTAGGGTGATTCCTCACTGTTGCTAACTAACAACAACAAAACCATGTAAAGTGCTCTGATAGATAAAAATCTTACAAGATACGTTAAACTCAGAAAGACAAGCACTAAATATTTCCTTTCATCAAAAAAAAAAGTCCTAGACTAAAAAGAGAAGACATGAAAGTAAAAAGGGAAATATTGCGGGCAAAAGCGATCATTAGGATGTTGAGTGAGATAAGAACAGATGAATGCAGGACACATATGATTGATACATATTTAAGACATGTATAAAATATTATGTTAAAATTTTTATTATGTACAAGGCTATGTACTACTAATAAGGAGTAAATAAAAGGAATATCATTCTCACTTTCTCTCTCAGAGAAAAGAAGCTTTCTGGGACCCATACAAGGAAGTGCAAGGGTGAATTATTCAACCATCCCTGCCAAGGAACATGCAGTGATGATAGCTCAGTAGACCCTGCCTGTCTTGAGCTCCTCAGGCCCTAAGACCTAAACCCAGTGTCCTCATCTAAGCCCCAGCAGGGCCATGGTCCTTCTTGTTCACTGATGACTGCACATTAAGACTAATGGTCTCATTTCCTTTAGACCAGAGGCAAAACACAGTGGGCATCCATGAACCGAATGATTTATTTGCCTTCATAGAATTAAAACACATCCCTTCCCTAGCGAAGATATCATGAAGAGAATGAAAAGACACCTCACAAACTTGGAAAAATAAAATGTTGGTAAAGACCTAGCTGATAGAGGGATGTTTCAAAATATTCAAGAGTATCTACAACTCAATGATAAATACAAAATTTAATATAAAAATGGAGAAAATATCTGAAAATATGCTATGCCAAAAGATACAGACTATAAATATGTATGTCCTGGGATCACATGCCCTAGGCAAATGCAAACTAAAATAAAAATGCAATACCACTCCACATAGAAGAGCCCAAATCCAAAACATTCTTGACAGAACATCTTGGTGGTAAGCAGAAGTTTCTGAGGATGCTAGAAAATGCCAGTAACAGCTCTGCTCTGAAAATATCCCCCAAAACAGAAAGGTAGGAAAAAGTAGGAGTTGGGGACAACTTGGAAACAATGGATTTCAGCTTGGGTTTAGTGGTGTTTCTCACAACATGGACATGGCCCTTTTCATTTTGAGACGTGCTAACTACTCAGAGACAAAAATCAAGAATGTGAACTGAAGTGTAAGTGATGCAGGCACCTAAACATTGTGCAATGAAAGCCTAGATCCATCCCTGGTGAGTATGGAAAATAAGACAATAGGTATGGAAAACGATTTGGACATTTCCTACAAAATCATACAGACTTTTACCATACAGTACAGTCATTATGCTACTTGATATTTACCCTAATAAGTAAAAACCTTAATATCGATGCAATAATCTACACAAAAATGATTTATGAAAAATTTTATTTGTACTTGCCCAAACTGGTAGCAATCATGATGTTTCTCAGTTTGTGATCAGATAGATAACTGGTGGTACATTTGAATTGTGCCAGTAAAAAATAGAGACCCGTCCTCTAGTTGTGATCTTCCTACTTCAAATGAACATAACTTGAACAAATATTGTATGTTAAAGGCTCCACAAACTGACTTTTCTTCAAAAAATGCATGAGTTATTATGCCATGAAAAGATACAAGAGAACTTTATGTACATAATACTTAGTGAAAGAAATCTATATGGAGAGGATTCATGGTAAATATTCTATTCAAGATTCCAGGTTAAGGCAAAACTGTCGAGACGGTCAAATGTCAGCAGTAACTAGCTGTCAGTGAAGTGTGACATGGACATAGAGGACAAGAGTGATTTTCAGTGAAGAGGTGCTTCAAAGGTGAGTATAACTTATGCATTTATCAAAACCCCACATAATGTACAACACCACAATTTAAGTATAACATAAACTATGAAATTTAGAATCTGATACCATGATATGCAAATACATAGTTACTAATGTATAAGAAATGTACCACTATACAATGAGATGCTGATAGCAGGGAGGTTGTACACATCTGGGAACTCAAGTTGCATAGGAAACCTCTACGTAAAGTCACTTCTTTAAAACCATATGAAAGCTTCTGCCTTGTTCTTTCCTTAATTTAAGGACTGAATACAAGAGACCAAGGGGCCAGACCATTTGTTTTCTCATGTATTCATGTATAAGTTGTGATCTCAGTTCTCATTCACTGTACTTTATTGATGTCTATCAGGATCTGAGACTTCCTATTTCTTGACCTAAAGTCTTTTCTATATAAAAAAATCTAAGTAACAAGAAGGGCCCTAAGGGTGTGGTGCTTGAATTTCAATGAGACGGAGAACTAGATTACACATGGGGGGAGTAGTGGGAATGGGGGGATGGTAACAGGAGGAATAAGGTGGGAGAGAATATATATATACATATATATATAGACATATATATATATAGAGAGAGAGAGAGACAGACAAACAGACAGACAGAGAGACAGAAAGAGATACAGAGAGTACTCAGAGACAACTGGATTGGGAGGTGGCTTCTCTGTGATGAGCTAGAAACACAGGACAATGGAAACTCCTAGGAATGTATGAGTGTGACCTGAGCTAAGACTCCCAGTAATGGGGCATATGGAGCTCGAACCTACCATCTCCTTCAACCAGGCAAGACTTCCAATAGCCAGACTGGAACCAGTCCAGCCACAAAATCTCTGACCTACAATTTGTCCTACCTGTGAAATGTGCAGGGTTAAGAAATTGAGAGAATTGCCAACTAATGACTGGTGCACCTTGAGACCTATTGCATGAGAGGGTACCTACCTCTTACACTATTAATGATATACTGCTATACGTGAAGACAGAAGACTAGTGTAACTGTCATCTGAGAGGCTTCACCTAGAAGCTGATCAAAACAGATGCAGAGACCCACAGATAAACATTAGTAGGAGCTTGCGGAACCCTGTGGAAGTTGGGAGGAAGGAATGAAGGATGCAGAGGGGTCAAGGACACCACAAGAAAACCTACAGAGTCAACTAACCTGGGCCCATGGGTGCTCATAGAGACTGAACTCGTAACTAGAAAGCATGTTTGGGACTGGCCTAGGCCCCCTACCCATATGTAACAATTGAGTAGCTTTGTCTTCATGTGAGACTCCTAACAGAAGGAGCAGGGGCTGTCTCAAACTACATTGCCTGCCTTTGCATCCCTTTCTCCTAATTGGGCTGCTTTATCTTTCCACAAATATCCTTCATTTCTAATATGTGGGAGACAAGAGTTGAAAAGACAGCTCAGTTATCAAAGTGTATACTTTAAAACTTTGAACCTGAGTTCAGTTCCCAGAAGCTAAGTGTGATATGTTCTTGTAATCCTAGTGCTGGGCTGACAGACATAAGCAGATCCTAGGGGCTTGCTGGCCAAGTGCTAGGCCAGGAAAAAGCCCTGAGGACAAAATTGTAGATGGTTCCTGACAACAAACAACAACTACAGTTGACTTCAGACCTCCTCACATATTGGACACCACTCTCGGAAGTGTCAGATTGCTGTTTTGTGTTGGATTTCTCACTGGCAGTCCTAACTCAGATTCTAACTCATAGTAGGACCTTCCTTCTTCTAAGCAGCATGTGAAGTCAGTTTTGTCTTACATTTATGCCTGAAATCTCTAATGTCTGACAGAGAATTCTATAAGAGTCTCACTGAAAGAGGATTTATAGCTTTAGCACTATTCAGAGTATTTATTTATACCTATCATACCTAGAAAATTCTCTGTCTCAAGGCCTGAGACCAAGATCTTCATTTTCCAGAAACTTCCAAAGGAGAAATTAACCCCAGTCAGTGGAGGCTGCCAGTGAACTCTGTGACCTGACCACAGTGACAAGATACTATGGACCACTTAGCTCTGGGTGAGTGTTTCTGGGGTTCAACTTCCTCATCAGGGTCTTCAGTTTCTTACAGACTACCTCTACTTATGTGAGGCAATCCTCCTTCAGGTAAGGCAGACTATGAGAACCTTTAGTAATTATTAAGGTAGGAGAATCTCTGGCTGATGTCCCTGCCTGACATACCCTATATCTGTCCACTTATAGGAATCTCATTCATTTTATTCAGATTCCTGGATCACAGATTCACTGGGAAACACTAAAGTATATGACCAATTTCTCTATACTATAGGAAAATCCTAACATAAGGTCAGATAATGCTTTAGAAAAGCACAGGATTATTCTATGTTTTTCATTAAAAGTCAAATTTAGACTCATATATTTACAATGAAAAGGTTATAATTTTCTAAAAAGAAATTGTGCAGAATGATGGAATATGAACACATTAACTTTTGAATTTATCTGATTTGCATACATAATCACCATTTTACCAATATTTTCTCTCTTTCCTTCATTCTTTCCTCTGCCTCTCAAACATTTTATTGTTCTAGTTATGGCTTTCAATCTAGTGGATTAGACATAAAATCTCTCTTAAAAAAATCATCATCAGGCTGGAGAAATGGCTCAGCGGTTAAGAGCACTGACTGCTCTTCCAGAGGTCCAGAGTTCAATTCCCAGCAAACACATGGTGGCTCACAACCATCTGTAATGGGATCCAATGCTCTCTTCTGGAGTGTCTGAAGAGAGTGGCAGTGTACTCACATAAAACAAACAAACAAACAAATAAATCTTCTTTTTAATAAAATTCAGGATCGTTTGGCAGAGTCTAGCCGAGTGGTCTGCCCTTATCCTTTTCCCAATGCCCAGGATAGCCTGGGTCCCACACCAAGTTTCTTGGCCTAGTCTGGTCACTCTTGCCTGAACTGTATGTCTCCAAAGTCTCCACTTGTGCCAAGATCTACTTTGATTGTCCCAAGCCTACAGGGTCCCCCGATGCCACATGTAATCTCCAGGGCAAACCATATTCTGAATAGCTTTTTCCAGGGCCCAGGACCTGACCTACCTACTCCCAATCTAAAGGCCCCGTTCAAGGCTTATCTTATTTATTAACATAGCCATATCCTGCACATCATTCACCAGAATCTTGTGGGGCAAGTGGACCATGCCAGAAGACAGAAGAACTGGTAATGTTGAGCAGGACCAAACCTGGGGAAATCTTAGAATTGAGAACAGAAGGCATGGAGCCAGCTCCCTGCCAAGCCCTACTTGTTCTAGAACACACAGCCATAACACCTCGCTGAGAAGGCTATGACAACCAGTCATGTAGAACAACACCTGAAATCTTTCCCCATATAAATAGAGCATCCCAGACATCTCAGACTGAGCCAATGGGAAATTTGCCCCTGGATCCCACACTACTCCTCAATATTTATAAGTTCCCTATCCAAATGGAATAAAGTGCCCGAGTTATTTCACCAGGAGTCATCTGAGAGTGGTATTTCATTGAGCTATAACACCTTTGCGAAGAGTTTTCTTTCCTGAAGAATTCATTGCTGGGCCTTGGATCTATCCAGCAAGCCTGGCTTATGTCCTGCTGCCCCTGCTGCAGCTACCAGCTGTCTGCAGCTGCCCATGGTCATTTTCTGTTGATTGTCGTTATTTCCAAGCACCTGCTTGCCTAGCAATTCCAGCTGTGGTTCTCAGCTGCTTGCTGCTGCACAGCCTGCCATCACTGCTGCCACTGCCACTGGCACGGCTATAGTAGTGGAGAGCCCCCAGATACCTGCCTTGCATAGGCTTTCCTTTGGAGCTCTGTAGCACTTTGGCAGTCCTGGCCAGACCAAAGTCCCACAGAACCTTTTGTTCAGGCCAGCCCAGAGATCTTTGGATTTATCTTTTCTGGTTTCTCTAAAAATGACCCCAGGAGACTCCTATCATGGACTGAGTTCTGCCTCCCCTGGGTGGCCATAAAACTCCCAGCAGCAGAGAGGCAGAGAGAGAGCCTGACAGGTCAGGTGCCTTGTCCAGCATACCCTCTCCAATGCCTACGTCTAATACCAAACTCCAGGCTTGGACTATAACACATATAATGCATGGCAGTTCAGAACCTATGTTCACCTGACTCAATTCTATCTACATTACATGTAACATTTTGGCCTAGTGTGGTCAATACACATGGTGTTCTGCCCCAGCCTACTTTCTCCATACCAGACACAAAAGTAACAAAAGAAATCCAAATGCCCAGATTTCATCACAAAAATAGAAACAAAATAAAAGATCAAGGAAGCATCTACCTCAAAAAAATCCACCAATCACAAAGAAATATTCACCAGTGAAATTTACCGAGATGAACACCACAGAATTTAAAAGGTCATGAACATCATCAGTGGATTCGAAGACTTTAAAGAAATCACAAACAACCCGCGGATCCCGGCCCGCAGCAGCTCTCTGCTCCCAGACCCGGTGAGAGAGAGACCCAACCGCCTGGTCAGGTGGGCACTCCTGAGGCTGCAGAGCAGAAGAGACCACCAACACTGCTCACCCCTGCCCACATCCCTGGCCCAAGAGGAAACTGTATAAGGCCTCTGGGCTCCCGTGGGGAGGGCCCAGGAGCGGCAGGACCCCTGCTAGAGACACCGCCGGACCCTGAAGGAAACAGACCGGATAAACAGTTCTCTGCACCCAAATCCCGTGGGAGGGAGAGCTAAACCTTCAGTGAGGCAGACAAGCCTGGGAAACCAGAAGAGACTGCTCCCTGCACACACATCTCGGACGCCAGAGGAAAAAGCCAAAGACCATCTGGAACCCTGGTGCACTGAAGCTCCCAGAAGGGGCGGCACAGGTCTTCCTGGTTGCTGCCACTGCAGAGAGCCCCTGGGCAGCACCCCACGAGCGAACCTGAGCCTCGGGACCACAGGTAAGACCAAATTTTCTGCTGCAAGAAAGCTGCCCGGTGAACTCAAGACACAGGCCCACAGGAACAGCTGAAGACCTGTAGAGAGGAAAAACTACATGCCCGAAAGCAGAACACTCTGTCCCCAAAACTGACTGAAAGAGAGGAAAACAGGTCTACAGCACTCCTGACACACAGGCTTATAGGACAGTCTAGCCACTGTCAGAAATAGCAGAACAAAGTAACACTAGAGGTAATCTGATGGCGAGAGGCAAGCGGAGGAACCCAAGCAACAGAAACCAAGACTACATGCCATCATCGGAGCCCAATTCTCCCACCAAAACAAACATGGAATATCCAAACACACCAGAAAAGCAAGATCTAGTTTCAAAATCATATTTGATCATGATGCTGGAGGACTTCAAGAAAGACATGAACACACTTAGGGAAACACAGGAAAACATTAATAAACAAGTAGAAGCCTACAGAGAGGAATCGCAAAAATCCCTGAAAGAATTCCAGGAAAACACAATCAAACAGTTGAAGGAATTAAAAATGGAAATAGAAGCAATCAAGAAAGAACACATGGAAGCAACCCTGGATATAGAAAACCAAAAGAAGAGACAAGGAGCTGTAGATACAAGCTTCACCAACAGAATACAAGAGATGGAAGAGAGAATCTCAGGAGCAGAAGATTCCATAGAAATCATTTACTCAACTGTCAAAGATAATGTAAAGCGGAAAAAGCTACTGGTCCAAAACATACAGGAAATCCAGGACTCAATGAGAAGATCAAACCTAAGGATAATAGGTATAGAAGAGTGTGAAGACTCCCAGCTCAAAGGACCAGTAAATATCTTCAACAAAATCATAGAAGAAAACTTCCCTAACCTAAAAAAAGAGATACCCATAGACATACAAGAAGCCTACAGAACTCCAAATAGATTGGACCAGAAAAGAAACACCTCCCGTCACATAATTGTCAAAACACCAAACGCACAAAATAAAGAAAGAATATTAAAAGCAGTAAGGGAAAAAGGTCAAGTAACATATAAAGGGAGACCTATCAGAATCACACCAGACTTCTCGCCAGAAACTATGAAGGCCAGAAGATCCTGGACTGATGTCATACAGACCCTAAGAGAACACAAATGCCAGCCCAGGTTACTGTATCCAGCAAAACTCTCAATTAACATTGATGGAGAAACCAAGATATTCCATGACAAAACCAAATTTACACAATATCTTTCTACAAATCCAGCACTACAAAGGATAATAAATGGTAAAGCCCAACATAAGGAGGCAAGCTATACCCTAGAAGAAGCAAGAAACTAATCGTCTTGGCAACAAAACAAAGAGAATGAAAGCACACAAACATAACCTCACATCCAAATATGAATATAACGGGAAGCAATAATCACTATTCCTTAATATCTCTCAATATCAATGGCCTCAACTCCCCAATAAAAAGACATAGATTAACAAACTGGATACGCAACGAGGACCCTGCATTCTGCTGCCTACAGGAAACACACCTCAGAGACAAAGACAGACACTACCTCAGAGTAAAGGCTGGAAAACAACTTTCCAAGCAAATGGTCAGAAGAAGCAAGCTGGAGTAGCCATTCTAATATCAAATAAAATCAATTTTCAATTAAAAGTCATCAAAAAAGATAAGGAAGGACACTTCATATTCATCAAAGGAAAAATCAACCAAGATGAACTCTCAATCCTAAATATCTATGCCCCAAATACAAGGGCACCTACATACGTAAAAGAAACCTTACTAAAGCTCAAAACACACATTGCACCTCACACAATAATAGTGGGAGATTTCAACACCCCACTCTCATCAATGGACAGATCATGGAAACAGAAATTAAACAGTGATGTCGACAGACTAAGAGAAGTCATGAGCCAAATGGACTTAACGGATAGTTATAGAACATTCTATCCTAAAGCAAAAGGATATACCTTCTTCTCAGCTCCTCATGGTACTTTCTCCAAAATTGACCATATAATAGGTCAAAAAACAGGCCTCAACAGGTACAGAAAGATAGAAATAATCCCATGCGTGCTATCGGACCACCACAGCCTAAAACTGGTCTTCAATAACAATAAGGGAAGAATGCCCACATATACGTGGAAATTGAACAATGCTCTACTCATTGATAACCTGGTCAAGGAAGAAATAAAGAAAGAAATTAAAAACTTTTTAGAATTTAATGAAAATGAAGATACAACATACTCAAACTTATGGGACACAATGAAAGCTGTGCTAAGAGGAAAACTCATAGCGCTGAGTGCCTGCAGAAAGAAACAGGAAAGAGCATATGTCAGCAGCTTGACAGCACACCTAAAAGCTCTAGAACAAAAAGAAGCAAATACACCCAGGAGGAGTAGAAGGCAGGAAATAATCAAACTCAGAGCTGAAATCAACCAAGTAGAAACAAAAAGGACCATAGAAAGAATCAACAGAACCAAAAGTTGGTTCTTTGAGAAAATCAACAAGATAGATAAACCCTTAGCCAGACTAACGAGAGGACACAGAGAGTGTGTCCAAATTAACAAAATCAGAAATGAAAAGGGAGACATAACTACAGATTCGGAGGAAATTCAAAAAATCATCAGATCTTACTATAAAAACCTATATTCAACAAAATTTGAAAATCTTCAGGAAATGGACAATTTCCTAGACAGATACCAGGTATCGAAGTTAAATCAGGAACAGATAAACCAGTTAAACAACCCCATAACTCCTAAGGAAATAGAAGCAGTCATTAAAGGTCTCCCAACCAAAAAGAGCCCAGGTCCAGACGGGTTTAGTGCAGAATTCTATCAAACCTTCATAGAAGACCTCATACCAATATTATCCAAACTATTCCACAAAATTGAAACAGATGGAGCCCTACCGGATTCCTTCTACGAAGCCACAATTACTCTTATACCTAAACCACACAAAGACACAACAAAGAAAGAGAACTTCAGACCAATTTCCCTTATGAATATCGACGCAAAAATACTCAATAAAATTCTGGCAAACCGAATTCAAGAGCACATCAAAACAATCATCCACCATGATCAAGTAGGCTTCATCCCAGGCATGCAGGGATGGTTTAATATACGGAAAACCATCAACGTGATCCATTATATAAACAAACTGAAAGAACAGAACCACATGATCATTTCATTAGATGCTGAGAAAGCATTTGACAAAATTCAACACCCCTTCATGATAAAAGTCCTGGAAAGAATAGGAATTCAAGGCCCATACCTAAACATAGTAAAAGCCATATACAGCAAACCAGTTGCTAACATTAAACTAAATGGAGAGAAACTTGAAGCAATCCCACTAAAATCAGGGACTAGACAAGGCTGCCCACTCTCTCCCTACTTATTCAATATAGTTCTTGAAGTTCTAGCCAGAGCAATCAGACAACAAAAGGAGATCAAAGGGATACAGATCGGAAAAGAAGAGGTCAAAATATCACTATTTGCAGATGACATGATAGTATATTTAAGTGATCCCAAAAGTTCCACCAGAGAACTACTAAAGCTGATAAACAACTTCAGCAAAGTGGCTGGGTATAAAATTAACTCAAATAAATCAGTTGCCTTCCTCTATACAAAAGAGAAACAAGCCGAGAAAGAAATTAGGGAAACGACACCCTTCATAATAGACCCAAATAATATAAAGTACCTCGGTGTGACTTTAACCAAGCAAGTAAAAGATCTGTACAATAAGAACTTCAAGACACTGAGGAAAGAAATTGAAGAAGACCTCAGAAGATGGAAAGATCTCCCATGCTCATGGATTGGCAGGATTAATATAGTAAAAATGGCCATTTTACCAAAAGCAATCTACAGATTCAATGCAATCCCCATCAAAATACCAATCCAATTCTTCAAAGAGTTAGACAGAACAATTTGCAAATTCATCTGGAATAATAAAAAACCCAGGATAGCTAAAGCTATCCTCAACAATAAAAGGACTTAAGGGGGAATCACTATCCCTGAACTCAAGCAGTATTACAGAGCAATAGTGATAAAAACTGCATGGTATTGGTACAGAGACAGACAGATAGACCAATGGAATAGAATTGAAGACCCAGAAATGAACCCACACACCTATGGTCACTTGATTTTTGACAAAGGAGCCAAAACCATCCAATGGAAAAAAGATAGCATTTTCAGCAAATGGTGCTGGTTCAACTGGAGGGCAACATGTAGAAGAATGCAGATCGATCCATGCTTATCACCCTGTACAAAGCTTAAGTCCAAGTGGATCAAGGACCTCCACATCAAACCAGACACACTCAAACTAATAGAAGAAAAACTAGGGAAGCATCTGGAACACATGGGCACTGGAAAAAATTTCCTGAACAAAACACCAATGGCTTATGCTCTAAGATCAAGAATCGACAAATGGGATCTCATAAAACTGCAAAGCTTCTGTAAGGCAAAGGACACTGTGGTTAGGACAAAACGGCAACCAACAGATTGGGAAAAGATCTTTACCAATCCTACAACAGATAGAGGCCTTATATCCAAAATATACAAAGAACTCAAGAAGTTAGACCGCAGGGAAACAAATAACCCTATTAAAAAATGGGGTTCAGAGCTAAACAAAGAATTCACAGCTGAGGAATGCCGAATGGCTGAGAAACACCTAAAGAAATGTTCAACATCTTTAGTCATAAGGGAAATGCAAATCAAAACAACCCTGAGATTTCACCTCACACCAGTGCGATTGGCTAAGATCAAAAACTCAGGTGACAGAGCCGACTGGGAGCGACCGAGCGGGCCACCGCTGCCGCCATGAACCCCGAATATGACTACCTGTTTAAGCTGCTTTTGATTGGTGACTCGGGCGTGGGCAAGTCATGCCTGCTTCTGCGGTTTGCTGATGACACGTACACAGAGAGCTACATCAGCACCATTGGGGTGGACTTCAAGATTCGAACCATTGAACTGGATGGCAAAACCATCAAACTACAGATTTGGGACACAGCTGGTCAGGAACGGTTCAGGACCATCACTTCCAGCTACTATCGGGGTGCTCATGGCATCATTGTGGTGTATGACGTCACTGACCAGGAATCCTACGCTAATGTGAAACAGTGGCTGCAGGAAATAGATCGCTACGCCAGTGAGAATGTCAATAAACTGCTGGTAGGCAACAAGAGTGACCTCACCACCAAGAAGGTCGTGGACAATACCACAGCCAAGGAATTTGCAGACTCTCTGGGTGTCCCCTTCCTGGAGACAAGTGCCAAGAATGCCACCAATGTTGAACAGGCATTCATGACAATGGCTGCAGAGATCAAAAAACGGATGGGGCCAGGAGCAGCATCTGGGGGTGAACGGCCCAACCTGAAGATCGACAGCACTCCTGTGAAATCTGCTAGTGGTGGCTGCTGCTAGGGGGGGGTACTTGGGGGAGGGGCACCTTCTCCAGATGATGCCCCTGGAGGGGGCAGGAAGTGCCTCCCTCTCCTAGGGCATTTGAGTCTGTAGCTTTGGGGTGTCCTGGGCTCCCCATCTTCCTCTGGCCCATCTGCCTTCTGCTCTGAGTCCCAGTCCTGTCAGGGCCCCCATGGAGGACATGCAGAACCTGTGGCTGGGGTGGTCACAGGGACTGCTCTGCTGCTGCCTCTAGGTACCTTGAAAAGATGCCCACCACGCACCTTTCTCTGTAATGAGGGCTCCGCTGTCTGTCACTCACCCCCATGTATGCTGCACTGGGTTTCTCTTTTCCCTTCTTCCCAATAGCGAGGGCCTCCCTGCCTCTGCTGCCCCTGGGTGCAGGCAGTAGCCAGGGATCCAGGGCCTTAGATCCAGGGTCCTACATCGGACCTCAGGACAGGTGACAGGGCTGCAAGAGCCCAATAGTCACCTTTTCCTCATCTCTGCCTCACTCCACGCTCCCACACACGGCTTGAGCCGTCCAGCTGCGGTTAGGTCTTGAGCACATCTAGGGTAGGTGGGCGGATGGCTGTGCTGGGCCTATGTCTCAAGCCAGAGGGAGCCTGCTCCTGCCTCCCCCTGCCCTGCCAGAGCCAGGCCCGAGTGCTGCCTGCCCACCGAGCCCCTTTGTCCCTGAGGAAAGCGGAGGCGGAAGGCCCACCTTGCCAAAGGCCGGGCACCAGCCTTAACCCTCACTCTGCCAGCACCACCTCCCTTTTCCCAGGCAGCACATCTGGCTTGTTCTTCCTCCATTCCTCAGAGCCTGACAGGGCCAAACCTACTTCTCTGGGGAATGTGGGTGCAATTTGGGGTTGTGGGGCTCTTCCCCCCTCCCAACTCAGAATCCTGGCCCCACCCTCTGGCACAGCTTCCTGTAGAAAGCCTTTGGTCTTTACCTAAGAAGCCATGTCCTTTGTGCTGTCTCTTGCCAGTCTCGCCCTACAACCTGTCCTCCCCTCCAGTGTGTATTTAAGTCCCTGGGCTGCCCCTCTGGGAGGGAGCCTCTTCTCCCAGGTTCCCCTCTGGTGTCATGTCAGGCATTTTGCAAGGAAAAGCCACTTGGGAGAAGATGGAAAAGGATGAAAAAATAAATTTCCACTGGCCCTTGAATAAGCCAAGGGTTTTTGCAAGGAAAAAAAAAAAAAACTCAGGTGACAGCAGATGCTGGCGAGGATGTGGAGAAAGAGGAACACTCCTCCATTGTTGGTGGGATTGCAGACTGGTAAAACCATTCTGGAAATCAGTCTGGAGGTTCCTCAGAAAATTGGACATTGAACTGCCTGAGGATCCAGCTATACCTCTCTTGGGCATATACCCAAAAGATGCCTCAACATATAAATGAGACACGTGCTCCACTATGTTCATCGCAGCCTTATTTATAATAGCCAGAAAATGGAAAGAACCCAGATGCCCTTCAACAGAGGAATGGATACAGAAAATGTGGTACATCTACACAATGGAATATTACTCAGCTATCAAAAACAACGAGTTTATGAAATTCGTAGGCAAATGGTTGGAACTGGAAAATATCATCCTGAGTGAGCTAACCCAATCACAGAAAGACATACATGGTATGCACTCATTGATAAGTGGCTATTAGCCCAAATGCTTGAATTACCCTAGATCCCTAGAACAAACGAAACTCAAGACGGATGATCAAAATGTGAATGCTTCACTCCTTCTTTAAATGAGGAAAAAGAATACCCTTGGCAGGGAAGGGAGAGGCAAAGATTGAAACAGAGACTGAAGGAACACCCATTCAGAGCCTGCCCCACATGTGGCCCATACATATACAGCCACCCAATTAGACAAGATGGATGAAGCAAAGAAGTGCAGACCGACAGGAGCCGGATGTAGATCGCTCCTGAGAGACACAGCCAGAATACAGCAAATACAGAAGCGAATGCCAGCAGCAAACCACTGAACTGAGAATAGGTCCCCTATTGAAGGAATCAGAGAAAGAACTGGAAGAGCTTGAAGGGGCTCGAGACCCCAAAAGTACAACAATGCCAAGCAACCAGAGCTTCCAGGGACTAAGCCACTACCTAAAGACTATACATGGACTGACCCTGGACTCTGACCCCATAGGTAGCAATGAATATCCTAGTAAGAGCACCAGTGCAAGGGGAAGCCCTGGGTCCTGCTAAGACTGAACCCCCAGTGAACTAGTCTATGGGGGGAGGGTGGCAATGGGGGGAGGGTTGGGAGGGGAACACCCATAAGGAAGGGGAGGGGGGAGGGGGATGTTTGCCTGGAAACCGGGAAAGGGAATAACACTCGAAATGTATATAAGAAATACTCAAGTTAATAAAAAAAAAAGGAAAAAAAAAGAAATCACAAACAGCTCAATGAAATTAAGGAGAAAGAACTTAGAGAATAAACTCCCAAATGGTGCACAAGAAAGGATTAACATGAGGTTGAAGGCAATGATGAAAATAATCCAATATTTGAAAAGAGAATACAATAAACATATAGAAACATTGAAGAAGATTCAAGTTTAAATGAAGACGGAACTGAAAACCCAATCAGAAAACTCAAAGGAAAGCCTTACAAGTAAAATTAATCAAGTAGCAGATAGAATAACAGGACTCAAAGATAGAGAATCTGAACCAAATAAGCAAAGTACATGAAAATTTAAAAAAAAGAAGGAAAGGAACACACAGAAAATGTAGGACACAGTGAAAATGTCAGACCTTCAAATTATAGGAATAAACAAAGGAGAAGGATCCGAGGTCAATAGCACAGACCAAATCTTAAACAACATTGTAGAAGAAAGCTTCCCCAAACTAAGGAACAACGGATCTACATGAATATAAGACTCATACAGAACACCAAATATACAAAACTAAAAATGAAAGTTTTCTTGATATATCATAGTTAAAATTACTAAAAATATAAAACAAATAACAAGTGTCCAAAGCTACAAGACATAAAACACAAGTCAGACATAAAGGAAAACACATCTGAATAACTGCTGATTTCTCAACAGAAATGTTGACAACTAGTAGAATGTAGAGCAGTGTATTCCAAATCCTAAAGGACCACAACAACCTAAAAAATGTCCAGCAGACCATATGAAAAGATGCAGGAAGCAATATATCAGGCTGAAGAAAAGAACAGTCAAGGGACTATAGAAAGAAAAGGGAAGCTATAATTACTGAATCACAAAGCATCACCAAAAAACCAACATCAACAACACAATAAAAGAAATCAACACACACTTTAATAATAAATTTTAAGTATTAACAGCCTCAATTCTTTGATCTATAAAAGTGGGATAGCTACAGCACTCTGAAGAATAGGCTCTGCACCTTGCCTGGACAGCACAGTGGAGCTCACCCTGAAGGTGAAGGCCCAGGTGTACAGGAGAACTAGCTCATCCCTAGGCTGCAGCACTTGAAAAAAGTCACCCTTGTGCCACAACTGGGCAGCACAGTGGTCCTGGCTCTGAAAGTGTGGGTGACAGTGAGCTCAGCCTGAGAGCAGAAGAGCTAACTAGAGCAGTACAGAGTGGATAAGGGACCTCCAGTAGACTGACCAGCTCAGCTTCCACCCAGGACCAGATACATGGCTTGGACTTGACCCACCTCAAAATCTACATCATTTGTGACTAGTTGGGGTGAGATAAGGATCACTCCTGCTGACACAAAGCTGTGGGATCTCCATGGCACGGGGCAACAACAGGATAACCAGGAGAAGTCCTGGTGAGGATCCAATATTGATGGTGTCAAAGAAGGCAGAAACCTCAAACCAGACCAACGACTCATTGCAATGAACATTTGCAAGTGAAGATGTGTGGACAGAAGGATATACTGTGGGCCACACTGTGACATACTACAGCTTCTATGACGAGATATTTTCTATACTTTGTGGTGTTTTTGTTTGTTTGGTGTGTGTGTGTGTGGTGTGTGTGTGTGTGTGTGTTTGTGTGTGTGTTAGTGTGTGTATGTGTGTGTTAGTGTGTTAATTTTATTGAAGGGAGAGGTTCAAGGGTGGAGGGGATAAAAGGGGATGGGGAGATAGTAGTATTGTGGTACATGATATGACACTCACAGATAACCAATAAAAAGTTGTTTTGAAAGTTAAATAATATGCATTCTTAGCATTTGTGAAATTCAACAACCCTTTATGACAAAAGTCTTGAAAAGATCAGGAAGTCAAGGCCCATACCTAAACATAGTAAAAGCTATATACAGCAAACCAGTAGCCAACATCAAACTAAATCCTAGACAGAGCAATCAGACAGCAAAAGGAGGTCAGAGGGATACAAATTGGAAATGAAGAAGTCAAAATATCACTATTTGCAGATGATATGATAGTATGCTTGTGACCCCAAAAGTTCCACCAGAGAACTAAGCCTGATAAACATTTTCACCAAAGTGGCTGGTTATAAAATTAACTCAAACAAATCTGTAGCCTTCCTTTACTCAAAGGACAAATAGGCTGAGAAAGAAATCAAGGAAATGACACCATTCACAATAGTCACAAATAACATAAAGTACCTCAGTGTGACTTTAACCAAGTAAGTGAAAAATCTATATGACAAGAATTTCAAGTCTCTGAAGAAAGAAATTGAAGAAGATCTCAGAAGATGGAAAGAGTTCCCATGCTCATGGATTGGCAGGTTTAATATTGCAAAAATGGCCATTTTACCAAAAGCGATCTACAGATTCATGCAATCCCCATCAAAATTCCAACTCAATTTTTCATAGAGTTAGAAAGAGTAATTTTCAAATTCATTTGGAATAACAAAAGACCCAGGATAGTAAACACTATTCTCAACAATAAAAGAACTTCAGGGAAATCTCCATTCTTGACCGCAAGCAGTATTATAGAGCAATAGTGATTAAAAAAACTGCATTGTATTAGTACAGAGACAGTGTGGGGGAACGCTGGGGCATTGAGGTGGGAGTGGCTGCGTGGGAGTGGGAGCATCCTCACAGAAGCAGTGGGAGGGGAAGGGGGTATGGGAGAGGGGGAAAGGGGGATAACATTTGAAATATAAATATATAAAATATTCAAGAAAAATAAAATTAAACAAATATTAAATAATATGAATTCTTAAGTTTCCTTGTAAACCAATATCAAATCACAATTTGGAAAAATAAACCATTTTATAGGGAAAAAATGGGCTGACTGAATAGACTATAAAATGAAATTCCTTTATTTTTTGTCTACATTAAAACCTTATTGTTAAATATAAGGCCCAGCACTATCATAAAGCGAAGGGTTAGACAAATATTCCAATCTAATGGGCACAGGAACCAAGGAAACATTGCTATCCTAATGTCTCCTACTACTTCAGGCCAATGGAATTTGTTCAATCCTTGTAGTTTACCAGTTGTGTGAAACTGCACATTATCAGAATCTGTGAGCTTCAGGGCTTTCATACATGAAATAATCATGACAAGCCTTTTCTTGCAGGAATTCCTAAATGTGCATAAGATATATAATATTATAGGACTATTTTTAAAATTCTTTTTATGATTTTTTTCCTTTGATAATGCAGTACACCACACTGTTTTGTAAAGCCAAGAAGTATGCTAGAAATTATATAATATTCCAGGGCAAAGAAAACCCTTTCAGATAAAGTGAAACTTACCAAGGTAAACTAAGTACTATATTTTTCCTTATGAAATATCAATTTCAGTTTTAGGCAGACTTCCTCAGTTGATATAACATAATTTTTTGTTGTTTGTTTTGTTTTTGTGTTTTGGAGAGTGTTTTTCAGTGTGGCCTTGGTTATCCTTAGACTTGCTCTGTAGACCAGGCTGGCCTTGAACTCAGAGATCTACCTACCTCTGCCTGAGAGCACTGGGATTAAAGGCCAGTGCAACTACTGCCCAGAACAGCACAATATTTTTTAAAATGTACTTAAGGGCCCTGAAGCTTCTCTTCCCTTGAGTTGGTGTTCAAGTTAAGCCACTTCAACTTTTATCCCTCTAACCTCTACTGAAAATACTTGAAAGTTGCCAAATCACACACGGTGTAACCTGAGTAGTGTCCTCTTAAGGAGTGTGCTCTGGATGTCCCAGGCCATGACAGAGTGCCAGCACAGTATCCTACTTTCCATGAGGAATCGCTGCTTCCTCAGATTATGAGAGTATAGAACACTCAGGGTAGTTAGTGATCTCTAACTCCTGGCACACCCTTACAGGATACTTTCTATTCTTGCCAGGTTTCCCCTAATTACTACATCTCCAGTATTAGCATGTAATTGCTAAGAGTGGATGGTCAAATTATGTTCAGGTATCAGTTAAGTCTATGAACATTTGGGCCTAACTGAATATTACTTATGTTCACATTTTTAATTGAAAATTTTTCATACAACAGATTTTGATAACATTGTTCCCCTAGTCAACCTCCTCCCAGATAAATGAAGCAAAGATATTTATATATTTTAATTTGATTAAATAAAGAGAAAAGTTTTAATGCAAATATTAACCACATTACCATTTTTCTATTTCCATCTCATATGCTTAAACTAAATTTAAAATTACTTTAAGCTTATTGTAAACAAAAGTAACAATTCTGCCTTATATTGAAGTAGGTAGTTTAACTAGTACAGAAGTTTCTCCAATTTCTTTTATAAGGAAACTTACTCTGAATACTGATGATTTGTGTGAACAACTTAGTATGTTGAGTTAATCATACTGATACATAGAAAGAGAATTTGAAAAACTGAAGTTAAACAAAAAGTGCAGATAATGCTCCAAATCGTGCATATAGAACAGGAACACAAAGCTATTCATACACTTCCTCTAGACACAAACAGTACTTCACCACCCCTTTCTCTCACTGGCTTCTTGAACTACAAGGTAAAAGCAAAAACTCTTAACTTCACTAGCCATGAGAGGACCTGTTTGACATGGCTGTGGGACATTTATTTAGTATTGATTGTTGTGTCACCAAATGTAGCTGCAGCTTGACTTCTTTCCTCCTCATCTTTCAAAGCCTCATCATACCGGGACTGGAAGGCGCTCGGAACTATATGGTTGATTTTAGCCAAAAATTTCAGGATTTTCATCTTGCTTGTCTCAGCATGAGATCTTGGACCCCACAGAAATTCATAGCTTGTAGGACTTCTGTTAGGTACTTGCCGATACTCCAGGTATTTAAGCTTCACTAAATCTTGAGTGATAAGCTTCCTGGGTTCCCCAAAAATGAAGTGTTTCTTTCCATCATATATTTTCATTTTATTCAGGAATTCCCAGATACTTTCCTCAGTGGCACAGTTTCCTTTCAGGAAGATCACCCCTAGGAGATTCATTAGCAGGCCAGTCTTGGGAAATCCCCTGCCTGTAGTCAGAACACCATTGTTAGGGAGATTCATTTTGCTAGCAAGGGTATAGGAATCCATAGAATCTGCTTCCTTTAAGTCTACACCGAGCAACACCTCCAGGTTGAAGGAAGCTCTTCTGAGGATCTCAGCGATGTGTACTTTATGGGTGTTGGTGACCATCTTCATCACATCTGCTTTCAGAATGGGCCTTTTCATTTTACACATGTTCATCATGTAGTTCACCACCAGGCGGACTGTGCTAGTGAGAGAACTTCTAGGGCACTTCTCAGTAGAGGGTGAGGTCTGGGAAGATTGTTGTTTTCTCTTAATTTTGTACTTAGCTACTTTACATGGTCTTGTGTGAGAAAGACCCTTAGACTCAGTGGTAGAAAGGGCTCTCTGAGGCACCTTGGAAGTGGTCTGTAACTTAGAAGCAGACTTTGTATGAGCAGTAACACCTACATGAGGAGAAGATGGAGGGGGACAGCTTTTCTCCACTTCTGCAAGGGCCTGGGCACCCTGGAGATCCTGGGTCTCACCTCCAGCCTGGTAGCATTTTTTTCCAGCATGGAGCTTTCTCTTCTGACCCCGAGGCATAATGATCTTGTTCAGTGTGAGCTAGCAAGCCAGTGATTCTGCCACCTGGAGAGATATTGAGATTGCATAAGTATCTCCAGCATAGAGATAACTTTTGGCTGTAAGGAGCCCACCTTTACTGAATTTGGTAACAGCACTTTCCTACGAACCCAGAGTATCCTTGTTCTGATCAACCTGCCCTCTGATAACCTTATGGAACTAATTAAAGTGTGCTTTAGACTGCAGTCTGCCACCACTTTTTGGTGTGCACTGGGAACGTAAGTGGTGGGGGAAGGTTTAATTCTGATGGATCAGCTTCCCTCTTGCCTAGGAAGATCTCTCAGTTTTGAAGCCAGTGCCATTCATCACCATATCAAATTGTTGGTAACCTGAACCCTTTTCTTGTGCTAACTTTGGATAACTCCATCTAAAGCTCGTATTCCTATCCATGGGCCCAAAGGATGAAAGGAAAGAATACCTGAGCCCTTAATATTTTTCATGGTTTATGCAGTTCCAGGAGCTGATAGAGGCTCACTGAGAATGCATGTCCAGAACGTTTCTGCCTACTGAATCTGGGGCCTCTGTTACATAACACCTCCCTCTCTGTGACTTTCTGTGCAAAACTTAATGCAGCAGGTTTTACTGGGGTCACACAGGTCTAAGGAAATCCCCTAAAGGATAGATTTCGTGGGACCCTATAGATTATGAGACTGGAAATGGTCTCCTTATTCTAAATTCAGGATCTTAAACACAAATGACTCTTAGAAATTCACAAAACAAACCTGAGATTCCACCTCATACCAGTCAGAATGGCTAAGATAAAAAACTCAGGTGACAGCAGATGCTGGCGAGGATGTGGAGAAAGAGGAACACTCCTCCATTGTTGGGTCAGATTGCAAACTGGTACAACCATTCTGGAAATCAGTCTGCAGTTTCCTCACAAAATTGGATATTGCACTAACTGAGGACCCAGCTATACCTCTCTTGGGCATATACCCAAAAGATGCCCCAATATATAAAAAAGACACGTGCTCCACTATGTTCATAGCAGCCTTATTTATAATAGCCAGAAGCTGGAAAGAACCCAGATGCCCTTCAACAGAGGAATGGATACAGAAAATGTGGTACATCTACACAATGGAGTAGTACTCAGCTATCAAAAACAATGACTTTATGAAATTCATAGGCAAATGGATGGAACTGGAAAATATCATCCTGAGTGAGGTAACCCAATCACAGAAAAACACACATGGTATGCACTCACTGATAAGTGGATATTTAGCCCAAAACCTCAAATTACCCAAGATGCAATCCCTGGACCACATGAAACTCAATAAGAAGGATGACCAAAATGCGGATGCTTCACTCCTTCTTAAAAAGGGGAATAAAAATATCCATAGGAGAGGATAGGGAGGCAAAGTTTAGAGTGGAGACTAAAGGAAGGACCATTTAGAGCCTGCCCCACATGTGGCCCATATATATACGGTCACAAAACTAGGTAAGATGGATGAAGCTAAGAAGTGCATGCTGACAGGAACCGAATATAGTTCTCTCCTGAGAGACACACCCAGAACATGTCAAATACACAAATGAATGCTAGCAACAAACCACTGAACTGAGAATGGGGTTCCTGTTGGGGGAATCAAAGAAAGGACTGGAAGAGCTTGAAGGGGCTTGAGACCCCATATGAACAACAATGCCAACCAACCAGAGCTTCCAGGGACAAAACCACTACCCAAAGACTATACATGGACTGACCCTGGGCTCCAACTGCATAGGTAGCAAAGGATGGCCTTGCTGGGCACCAATGGAAGGAGAAGCCCTTGGTCCTGCCAAGATTAGACCCCCAGTGTAGGGGATTGTGGGGGTAAGGGGGTAGATGGGGAGGAAAACACCCTTATAGAAGGGGAGGGAGAGGGGTTAGGGGGCTTCCAGGAAAGGGAATAACATTTGAAATGTAAATAAGAAATACCCAATTTAAAAAGAGAGAGAGAGAGAAAAAAAAAAGAAATTCACATCCAATTGATTGGACAGATGCTAAGTCTTTCTTTTTAGGCTTTCTTCCCATCATAGGGGAAATGAGGATGACGTATATCCCACTACTGCTCCCCAGGGTTTCTCCATACTAACAACTGGGGCGTGTTGCTAAAAATTGTCATTATTACAGAATCCATGCTTTTTAGGTCCTCAGCATATCAAGTGGATCCATGGTCTCTGTGCTTTTATGACATGAGTAATCCAAACTTGAAATAAAACCTATGTCCAGGAGCACTGACACACCTGAGAGCAGAGGAAAAACCACTACCTCTGCTCCAAGGGACCCGCCTGGAACCCTCAGGACACAGGAACCCAGGAGCAGTGTGGGACAGGATCCTTCTGGTTTCTGCCTGCACCCAGAGCTGACCTGGTCCCACAGCTCTCTGTACCCAGGTCTTGCTGGGAGAAAGCCGGTTTCCAGGGGTGCTGACACACAGGCTGACAGGAGGATCATCAACCCACTGCCAGAAACAGCAAGACAAGCTAACACCAGAGATAACCAGATGGCGAGAGGCAAGTACAGGAACCTAAGCAACTGAAACCAAGACTACTTGGTGTCATAAGGGCCCAGTTCTCTTGCCAAAGAAAAAACTGGATATCTAAACACACCAGAAAAGCAAGATTTGGATTTAAAATCACATCTCATGATGATGATAGAAGACTTTAAGAAGGACATAAATAACTCCCTTAAAGAAACACAGGACAACACAGGTAAATGGGTAGAAGCCCTTAAAGAGGAAACACAAAAATCTCTTGAAGAATTATAGTAAAACACAACCAAACAGGTGAAGGAATTGAACAAAACCATCTAGGGTCTAAAATTGGAAATAGAAACAATAAAGAAAGCACAAAAGGAAACAACCCTGGAGATAGAAAACCTGGGAAAGAGCTCAGGAGTCATAGATGCAAGCATCACCAACAGAATAGAGATAGAAGAGAGAATCTCAGGGGGGCAGAAGAAACCATAGAAAACTTTGACACAACCATCAGAGAAAATGCAAAATGCAAAAAGCTCCTAATCCAAAACATCCAGGAAATCCAGGACTCAATAAGAAGATCAAACCTAAGGATAATAGGTATAGAATAGAATGAAGATTCCCAACTTGAATGGCCAGTAAAGATATTCAACAAAATTATAGAAGAAATTTCCCTAACCTAAAGAAAGAGATGCCTATGAACATACAAGAAGCCTACAGAACTCCAAATAGGTTGGACCAGAAAAGAAATTTCTCCCATCACATAATAGTCAAATACCAAATACACAAAACAAAGAAAGAATATTAAAAGCAGTAAGGGAAAAGGGTCAAGTAACATATAAAGGCAGACCTATCAGAATCACACCAGACTTCTCACCAGAGACTAGAAAATATCATCCTGAGTAAGATAACCTAATTACAAAAGAACACACATGGTCTGCACTCACTTTTAAGTGGATATTAGCCCAAAAGCCTGTATTACCCAAGATAAAATCCACAAATCACATGAAGCTCAAGAAGGACGACTAAAGTGCAGATGCTTCAGTCCTGCTTAGAAGGGGGAACAAAAATATTTATAGGAGGAAATATGGAGACAAGTGTGAAACAGATTGAAGGAATGGCCATCCAAAGCCTGCCCCACCCAAAGATCCATCCCATCTGCAGACACCAAACCTAGACAATATTGTTGATGCCACGAAGTACATGCTGACAGGAGCCTGATATAGCTGTCTCCTGAGAGGCTCTGCCAGAGCCTGACAAATACAAGGACAGATGCTCACAGCCAACCATTGAACTGAGAATGGGGTCCCCATTGGAGGAGTTAGAGAAAGGACTGAAGGAGCTGAAGGGGCTTGCAACCCCATAAGAATAACAATGCCAACCAACCAGAGCTCCCAGGGACTAAACCACTACCCAAAGACTACACTGGGACAGACCCATGGCTCCAGCTGCATATGTAGCAGAGGATGGCCTTGTTGGGCACCAATGGGAGGAGAAGCCCTTGGTCCTGCTAAAGATGGACACCCTGTGCGGGGGGATGTTGGGGTGGGGAGGTGGGAAGGGCTGGGTGGATGGGTGGGGGAGCACCCTCATGGAGAGAAGGGGGTTGAATGGGATAGGGGGGTTTTGGATGGGAAACCGGGAAAGGGGATAACATTTGAAATGAAAAATTTAAAAATCCAATAAAAATGTTCAAAAATGTCCAAATGCTATTTACCTCCCCCCCCGCCAAAATGAAACTCAGACCTTCCTCAGTCACCACTAGAAGTAATCATTTCAAGTTTCAACGGGCTAACTCCTATAAAGCTTTTCAGATGTGACAGAAGATACAGAACTCTCTGAGACTACCTATTTGTGGGACATGTCATTTAATCGCCACTCAGATTGTCTCAACTGATTTTGACCAAGACTCTCTTTTGCTTAACTGGTAGCTGGCCCATTATATCCACTTACACTGCATTCTATGACTTTCCAAGCATAAATGTAGAGATTTCAGTCATGGAATTCTTTCAATTGATTATTTTCCCTATATCCTAGGATCCCTTCTACCTACACAATTTCATTAGCTACAAGCATACTCCTTCACTCCTTTCCTTCCTTGGTCTATAGAGTGAAAATATAGGTACACTATAAAGTAGAACAGCTTTTCTCTTGGCCCTTACTAGACTGGAAATGGGACTGAGGTTTTTTGTTGTTTGTTTGTTTGTTGTTGTTTTGACATCTCATCTTTTATGGACTGGACTGGAAGACAGAAAGGATTCTTCACGGTACTGATTAAAGTGCCCCCAGTCTCCAAAAGAAGCCATAGGCTTCCCAACAGAAAGCAATGTAGGCAGGACTCGTGGGGTGGAGTGTGGGTACACAAGGCATGGGCAGGGAGTGGGGAGATACGGGAACATGGGCAGAAATTTGTGGAAATTGTTGCCTAGGGAACAATTCTCATCCTCACAAGGGCCTGTCAGCTTTACCTTAGTTTTCAACAAGAACTCCTATACCAGAACTGGGAACCCTACCCGTTATATTTAATTAGGCTATTGGCTTTGACCTTCAGGGCAGAAATGAGGAACATCATTAACTTCTGTTCATCGAAAGGAGTGGATTCAGTAGAGTAAGAATCCTCCCTCTACTGACTCAAGACTGCTGCTCTGAAGTATAACATTCACCTTACTTAGTTCTTACACCAAAAGTCTGGATGTGTACAAACTAAATGTTCAATGAATTTGAGTTTTTTGATAGGCCTCTAACCCCTCCTCCACTTCTAGAGAGCATCCTCCCTCTTAGTACTGACCTGAAACACACACCTCCTAAACAAAATGTATGCCTTGCTCAGTTGATAGGGTCTGGATAAGCACACATGTCCCAATAATGGTTAACGCCTCTAGGTAAAATGACTCCTCCCTCAATCAACTGATAGGATCTGAGTAAGCGCAAATCTCCCTTGAGCTACTGGGTTAGTCTCACTTTGCGCCCCCTTCTGGAGGTTCTTAGGTATGTCAGCAGGGGCTGAACTGCAGGCACACCGTGGTTTGAGGGCAAACCAACACTAGGTGTCCCAGCTTTACTATTTGCTATCAAGCCCTCTCTCTTGTAAATAGGGGCTCATGAAATCACATTAGACTGCTTTTTGTGTGACTTCCCAGACAGATGCGGTTGGGGTGCGTGCTCCGGAAATGTATCTGCTGACTCAGCAGAGGGGATGCTATGAATCCTGGGTTTCCTCCCTCCATAGACTCCAAGTCTCAAACACAGTCCTCATCTCTCTCAGTCCAAACACAAACACAGTCCTCATCTCTCTCAGTCCAAACACAGCCCTCACTTTCCTTGGCCCTTTGGAGTGAAAAAAGTCAATGTAAATTACTAACGGTAGCTACACGCCTATTGCTATCACTGAGTACAAGAAATGATACATGAGTATACTATCTGGGGCATTCTAGAGTTGACTGATAGCAAGTTTGGGAAGATCTCCAAATGATGCCATATAATTTATAGTGCTGTATATTTTCCCCCATTCATTGGAAGAATGTCACTATCCTCCTGTGTCTTAAAATTTTCTTAGAAAACATCATTTCTACAAACACTTTAAGTATCCATACTGCATAGATTTTTTATTAAAGGTTTGTGTGCAAGGACTGGGGTGAGATCAAGACACTGCTATACCAGGCAACAAGCCCAGACCAGGTGATGTTGAGAAGAAAGAAAAATAGGTGTTGTTGATTCCTTGTATCCAAAAGTCAGGATGAGTCACTTATTACTCCTATTTTCATATATTTACTATCCTGTGAAAAGGACATTTAAAAGATGCTTGTTATGCTGTTGAATAAGTTTGAGATTACTTGACTTTACATATGTAGAGTCATGCTGTCAACATACATTTTCTCTTCATTTGATAAAACAGTTTTATTTGTATCAAGTTTGTTTTTTCAAGACAAGGATTGTCTAAGGAGCTCTGGCTGTCCTGGAACTTATTCTGTAGACTAGGCTGGAACTCAGAGATCCACCTGCTTCGGTCTCCTTGATTCTGGAACTAAAGTTATGTTCCACCGCCACCTGGCTTATGTTAATATTTTTAATTAAAAATTATTCATTTTATTTTATGTATATGGAGTATCTTGCCTATATGCATGGGTCCCCAGTGAAGTAAGATGAAGGTGGATCCCCTAGAACTGGATTTATACAGTCATAAGCCTCCACATGGATGTTGGGAAAAAATCTGGGTCCTCTACAAGAACAACAAATGTTCTTAACTGATGAGTCATTTAACTAGCCCTTTATGGAAGTGTCCCTAATAGCTTCATCATTCTAGTTCAATTCCTTTAGGCACAAACTTCTGCAATACCTTAGGGAGTTGGGCTTAAGACTAGAGAATGTGCTTTTTTCTATTAATACCATTGGTAATACTCTATTGTACAATGAAACTTCCCTGAGACATTTAGGAGTATTTGAAAGAAAGGGGAATTAGTGGATACACTCAGGCAGGTGATGTTTCATTCTCTGCTTTGGCTTTTGGTTTTTACTTTGTTTTGCTTTGCTTTTTAAAGGCAGATTCTTGTGTAGTCCAGACTAGCCTTGAACTTACTATGTAATAAAGGGTGACCCTAAACTCTTAATCCTTCTGCTTTTCCCTCTCAAAGGTTAGGATTACAGTGTTTGTCACCATGCCCATCAGGCCTTATTTTTGGTTGATTTATTTATTTGTAACTTTTAGCATGTGTTAACTATAAAAAGGTTTCATAGCCTTTCACAAGTTCCTTGAATACCTCATTCCCAACTCTTATTCATTGCTCATACCCCCTAATTTTTACTAGTTAGTCTTCCTCCTACTTTCAAGATATTTTTAAATATATATTTATTATTGGAGAAAATTGGTATTTTGGTTTTTGAAAAACATTATGCTTAAAATCATGATCTCCAGTGCCATCTACCTTCCTCCAAATGACATGATTTTTTGAAGCCTCCAGACACCACATATGTATGTAATCCATCCTATCACTCCAAAGTATATTGTTGCCTTTTCTTCACATTTGCAGTGAAAGGAAAGTTCTTGTTCATGCTTTTAATGCTTGCAATCAGGACAGAGAGGTAGAGGGATTCTCCAGGCTCTGCAGCCAGACTGGTCTAATGTGAGTTTTTTTCCATAGTGAAACAAGCACATAAAGAAACCCTGCAATGTTTATTTTAATGTGCTTACTGCTTTCACTGGATAGTCTATCCAGTGGCTAGAGTACAGAGAGTGTATCTGTTTCGCTGTAGGACACAGCCCTAGAGTCAAGCCTTGTGCTTCCATAATGGCCAGCAACAGGGCCAAGAAGGAATTCAGAAGCACAATGCAAGTCTCATGTTGGGAGGGATGAAATACTGTGGCTTTTGATTTATCTTATACCATGAAAGAGACTGTCACTTACTAGCTATGCAAGTTAAAAAATTCTTCTGAGCTGCATGTTTCACATTTATACAACGGATTTGGTAAACCTGTTTTCTACTGGTCATAGAACAAGTGCAAGGAATGGAAAGCGCTTGACAGAGTGACTAGTTATGTATTGAGTCTCTCTCTTGTGCTGTCTCATGGTTGCAGATGCTAACTAAAAGACACCATCATCACCCCCACCATCCCCAAGCATCCTTGAGATTTAGCAAAGAGGGAGCTTCTATTTCATAGGTCTACTTTAAAAACCTTTTCAGTGTGATTATGAAGGACAAGGTGAGATGCTTTCCTGTGTCCTCTTTGAAAACAATAGTCAGCTTGGCCCCTACCTAAGTTCCCTGATTTGCCACCTGGAAGAAAAGGAGGCTCCCATTCTTTTGAACAGATTATATCCACTGTATGAGACCTGTGCCTCCATGAGCCCCAATAAATGGAAGCAAGGAGAACACTGCTAGCTAAACCTTTGCCAGTGGTCTGATCATAACAAAAGTGGTGTCATACAGAATGGAGTTTGATGATTGGTAACTGAACACAAGGGAGCACAGTCCTAGAACCTCTAGTCTCAGGCTTCCATGACAATCCAGACTGGAAATTGATAGGCATCTATCACCTGTCATTATTGCCTGAGGTCCATCCCTAAAAAGACTATGTATCCACAGATATGGAGGATATGGAAAATACGATCCACATATTTTCTCTGATCTGGTACAAACTGGTAGTCTTCCATGACTTTACTTGACACCCATGTTCTTTTTTTTTTTTAAGATTCATATATTTTATGTACATGAGTACAGTGTAACTGTCTTCAGACACACCAGAAGAGGGCATCATATCCCATTAAAGATGGTTGTGAACCAACATGTGGTTGCTAGGAATTGAAGCCAGGGCCTCTGGAAGAGCACATAGTGCTCATAACCTATAACCGATGGCTTCAGCCATGTTCTTATTATAAGGGCCCTCAGTTATTGGATCCTTTTTAGGAAGAAGTCAAACTGCTTAATTGCCCTCAACTGTTCAAAGTCTCTGTACGAATAATTATGGGAGGAATGTATTGTAACCACTGTTATGGGTTTGGTGGTTTTGACATCCTATTACAAGCTGGAAAATAAATCTCTGCTGATTTAATACATAACTTTGTTGTCTTAACAAAGTATGTTTTTTTCCATCTCCACAGAGAGCTAAGTTCAACCTAACTCTCGCTAGTGCCCTCCCAGGGATAAGGAAGTAAGACTTTCTAAATTTATTTTTCTGCCTCATTTGTCTTTAGGTTCATAATGTTGCTTTTTCTTGTGTATATTTTTCTCAAGCCCTTTTATTCCACTTGGGCCTTATGTATCATTTTCATTCTGGTTAGATCCCCCAGAATCTTAAAAGGAGTATGTGAGACAATACGGCTAGGATTACCAATTTTGCCAGGAATTTCTTGGCAGGGAGTACATCTTTCTGTAACATACATCATTCTGTGGTATATGTTCATATGAGGCATAGTTCTGGGAAATATTGAACCCTGTCTAATGGAGAGTAAACGCTGTTGTCAGCAAGCCTTCTCAGTTTGATAATGAAAGCCAGGAGTCTTTTTTTTTGTCTCCTCTATTCAAAGGTAGGTATACCGTTAATTTACTAACACTTTAAAATGAGTAGCATAGGGATGTGTATATAAACAGATAGAAAGACAGATAAATAAACTATATGCCATCCCATGAAAGCATTCTTAAAAAACTTTTAAATGATACACTTATCTTGTGTAAACTGGCCATTAATCATGTACACCAGGCATAAATTTCTTTACAGGTCCCTCACCTCAAGGTTATGAGAACAGTGTGACCTTCAGCTGCTATCTTTCCACTTCTGTAAACAATGCTTGCTTGGTTCCTGAACATGTCTATAGCTGGGCTTTTGTAAATGTTGCATAATTATGGGTTTTGCCTTGAAAAGCTCAAGCAAAATTATTGGAGCTGCCTCCTGCTAGTGTGTATAGGGCATTCAGGCCAACAGAGACTAAAGGCTGGAATTTTACTTACTCAGGCCTCTCAGGTGATCTCCAGGTACCCTATAATGTTTTCTAGGTCCCACCAAGATCCCCGAAGTAAACTCCCACCCTTGAGGTAGGGCTCCTTCTAGGCAAAGGTAATGGTTGTCAGTCCTAGAAAAGGTCACCGAGAAGACCTTCTTTGGCCCCAGGAATGAGGTGTCCCTCAACAACTTTCCCTCTGACACTTTCTGGAGGAATCTACCTATATACCCGAACTCAAAACCTCTGGAGGTAACATAAACCTAGGTTTCTAGTGTCTAGTCAGTCTGGGTGCTTGTAGAAGAGGTGGATATAGACTAAAAATTCCTAAGACCGTGTTGTAGCTGGAATACTGCCTCAGGTTCTGGATTGTCTTAGTGGTCACCGATATATCCTGTGTCTGTGATTTCATTGCCTCTGTCCTTTGTATTGATATGCCCTATTAACCCTTTCTAGTTAGACAAAGATAATGGACAAACCAAACCTTGTTGATGCTCTCAACTCCCCCTAAGAATGCATTTTACAGAACTTTAAATTAGGTTTCAAAAGCACAGGAACCAGAGTTTGGAGTCCACTTCTTCAAGGGAACTCTCCATTCGCTTTGTGAACTGGATTGGCTAGCTTTCTATGTCGGTTGGCCCAATACTAGGTCATCAAAGTTGCTGCTGGGGTTCAGTCTTCTGTTCTAAGAAGACCGGGACAACTGGATCAGTATTCCTACATTCAAACATGGCTGGATATGCTGGAAATGCAAAAAAGTTAGGAAAGACAACTGTGCTAGTCCTGGAAGTAACACGGACAGATGGTCCACTAGAAGGTAATGAACAAAGCTTCTAGAAGCAATCAGGAATGTACCAAGACTACCCAGACCTCCTTTAGCCTGAAATCAATGTGGATATTGTTTTTTTAAAGAACATTGAAAAAATGAATATCTGAACCAATGGGCCGAAATGCTCAAAGCAAAAGGGTTCCAATTAGAAACTGACACTGCCTGATGGGGACAGGGCTAAATTACTTTAGCCCCTCACAAGCCTGTGCTTACCTTGAAAGTGAGGAACAAGTTTCCTCATAAACACTGGGTAACTTTTTCAATCCTAAAGAAACTGAACAGATGCCCTGGCAAAAGAGATAAACTGCAGGGTGCAACAGGGGAATCCAGGGCCTACTCCTTAACAACTAATGGGATTGTGGATTTAGGAAGAGGTACAATCACTCATATGTACCTGACAATGCTTGAATGATGGCCCTATCTTCCACTGAGCCAAGCAAGACCTGTTACAGAAACTTCAAACCACTATTACCTGCAAGGAAGACATGAAAGAATTAGACTACAAAGTCCCTTCTAAAATCCAGGTACTTGTCCAGTTGTGGAAGAATACTAGTTACTATATAAGCCATTCCATGTTCAGCTGGAATTAACCCCACATCTGGCTCTATTACAACTGAAATTTTCTATGGTACAGGAAGAAATAAATCTAAGTAAAACAATACCATGGGAATTGGAAAAAGGAAAAAAATGGGGTGGGGTTGCAATTCACATCCAGAGACTCAGGAAAGCTAGTGTTTTATTTCCTTGCCAACCACCTTGGAGCACCCTTCTTCTTCCAGTCCCAAAACCCAGCACTAATTATTACAGTCTTGTTGAAGGTTTAAGGGAATGGGTTGAAACTATTTATCCCACAGTTCTAAAACCATAGCTCTAGGTACCCTACCTCCCCACAAACAAAAGTTGTATCCAAACAACCACTGGGCCACCACTCACAGTACCCATGAGTCAGGATCTGAGCAAGATGCCTGGAGAACACTGGGAGGTGAACTTTACGTAGGGAAAACATGGTCAAAATGGGAATAAATTATCTCCTTGTATTTGCAGATACCTTCTTCTGTTGGGTAGAAGCATCTCCTACCAGACTAGAAATATAGCACAGGTTATTCTTTAATTCTTTAATTAATCATTTCATTCAGTTACATTTCAAATGATATCCCCGTTGCTGGTTTCCCCTCCGCAAACTCCCGAAACGAGCACAGCAAACTCCCTATTCCATCCCTCCTCCATCCTGCTTCTATGAGGCTGCTCCCCCACCCACATACCCAATCCCTCCTGCCTCCCCACCCTGACATTCCCTTACACAGGGGCATCAAACCTCCACAGGACCAAGGGCCACCCCCCCCCATTGATTCCAGATAAGTCAATCTTCTGCTACATATGTAGCTGGAGCCATGGGTCCCTTCATATGTATTCTTTGGTTGGTGGTTTAGTCCCTGGGACCTCTGGGGGGGGTCTGGCTGATTGATATTGTTGTTCTTCCTATGAGGTTGCAAACCCCTTCAGCTCCTTCAGTCCTTTCCCTAACTCCTCCATTGGGGTTCCTGTGCTCAGGCTGATGATTCACTGTATCTGCATCTGTATTGGTCTGGCTCTGGTAGAGACTCTTAGGGGACAGCTATACCAGGCTCCTGTCAGCAAGCACTTCTTAGCATCAGCAATAGTGTCTGGGTTTGGTGTCTGCAGGTGAGATAGATTTCTAGGTGAGAAAGACTCTGGACAGCCTTTTCTTCAGTCTCTGGACCTGTCTTCTCTACGGCCATACCAACCTAAACACACCCAATCTTGTCTGATCTCAGAACCTAAGCAGGGTTGGGCCTGATTAGTACTTGGATGGGAGCACAGGTTATTCTAAAGAAGGTTTTATAGCATTTCTTTCCTACCTAGACTACAAGATGTACACTTAGTTGAAATTCCTAACCATTCACTTCTCAACAATCATCAGGCCCTGCAACAGGTTCTTCAACATGTCCACAAAACTGAGAGACCCAGCCAAGAGACTCTGGTCTGAGTCTCCATACTTACCAGGTCAGCAGCACTGTCTGGATTAAGAGTCATTATCCAAAGACACTTGAGCAGCATTGGAAGAGACCATTTTCCATGGATTTCTTATTACAAAGCAAAAGATGCAATAAAACTGTATACTTCCTGTTATAGTATATATAAATGACAAATGTGCTAAAAAAAATCCTGTTCTCAGAAATGCTTACACATACCCAATAGACAAATAAGCTGAGGTTATCTTAAACAGAATAAGCCATATTCCTTTGCCCAAAGGAAAAAAATTCACTTATTAACAGTATGTAGCTGATAACCTATATCATACTACCTGCTGATATTTAAGCAGACTATTTGTGACAGTTTTTATATGCTCAGCCCAGGGAGTGGCAATATTAGGTGTGGCCTTGTTAGAGTAGGTATATGACTGTGGGTGTGGGCTTAGGACCGTCACCCTAGCTGCCTGGAAGTCAGTATTCTGCTAACAGCCTTCAGATGAAGATGTAGAACTCTCAGCTCCTCCTGCACCATGCCTGCCTCGATACTGACATGTTCTCGCCTTGATGATACTGGACTGGACCTCTGAACCTGTAAGCCAGCCCCAATTAAATGTTGTCCTTTATAACTGTTGCCTTGGTCATGGTGTCTGTTCATAGCAGTAGAACCCTAAGACAGAGATGTTGCTCTGGCTTTAGAGTGAAAAATAGAAGGGAATGGGGTATTCCTGTGATAGGCCTGATCATGTTTCTGTTTGGAAGAATGTGGTTTTGGGGACTTTGGATTTAGAAAGCATTGGAATGCTTTAAGTGGGGTTTAATGGGCTATCCTAGAAGGAATATGGAAGACTTTGTTGCTGTGAGTGATTTGAACTGTGCAGACCTGGCCCAAGAGGATCAGTGGAGAATTTCAGTATGTGGCCTAGAGACTGTTTTTGTGGTATTGTGGTGAAAATGTAGCTAATTTTTACCCTTGTCTGAAGAATCTGCCAAGTCTAAGGTGAAGAGACTCAGATTCTAAATGCACTGACAAAGGAAGTCTCAGAAATGTCCATCACAGACTTTGTTCTCTGGTTAAGTTTCATAAAGTACATTTTGAACAAGCATAGGAAGCTGAGAAGGAAAATATAAAATATATAGTTCAAGTATTAAAGAGACACCAGGAAGTGAAATGAAGCTGAATCCTGTGTTCAAGGAGATAACAAATGAAGGGAGTGAGACTTTGGGGCAAGATTCTACACGGTTAAGTTTAGATCCAGGTCTGGTTGTACACACTATTAATCCCAGGAAACAAGTATGCAGATCTTTGAGTTCAGGATCAGTCTACAGAGCAAGTTCCAGGACAGTCAAGCTTAGACAGTGAAGGAGTTGGAAAACCAAGTTAGTGATAATGCAATACAACAATAGAGCATGTTCTACCTTCTGCAAGCAGCAGAACTGAGCAACATTGGCCACGTGGCTCTGGCTTCATATTCAAGAGAAGATTACTGGGACAATTGATGCTAGTTAGCTGGAGCTAAGAAATTAGTGGTGATTAAGACCAGCATCACTGAGGTGAAATCTTCTGGGAAGTGTTTTCTGAGAACGCAATGAAGCTGTGTTCCAGAGATAGCCAAGGTTGTACCTCGTCCTGCACCTGTACTTGGTAATGTGTAAGAGTCACTCAGATGGTACTGGTTTTGAAGGCATGAAGGGGTCATGAGGAGCAAGTTGAGGCTTGGAATTGTGAGAGGCCATTGAAGGCCATTGATGAAGGTGCAATCTTAGTTCCAGTTGATGGTCCAGGACTGAAGGAGTCATACAAAGTAGTTGAGGTTTGGTACCATGAAGAGAGCCTATGAGAAGTTATTGATGAAGCCTCATTGCAGCAGAAGAACCCACTGTACTGGAGATGGTAGTATCATGGGATGAACACCAAGAACAGCAGCTACAGTGGAATGGATGAACCTAAGCTTAGAGTGCTACAGAGTCCAGAGCCAGAGAAGTGACCCCAGCCCTTTGGAGGAGATCAGAAAACCATGTGTGGATCTCAGAGGCTAGAGGAACTAAAGGATAAGTGGTTGTGGGATTTAGTGCAGGTTTCTGAGAAAGTCTACCATAACAGGGAGACAGAAGAGGAGATGTAGCAGAGAAAGAGAAAGGAGGAAAATGAAAAAAGAAAAGCACCAGGAAAGGAATTTACAGAGAATCTTTACTACAATAGTTAGGGAAAGCAGGGAAGAGAGACTCCAACCAAAGAGACAGGAAACCCCTTGGAAAGGACCAGTGCGCATATTACAAGGACAGGGGCACTGAGCCCGAGAGTGCCCTAACAAATGGAAGCCGGGGACAGAAAATCCCAGGCCTTGGAAAAAATGTCCCCAAACAGTGAAGATGTTAGCTCTCTGGAGGAAGACAGTGACTAGGAAGGATGGGGTTCAGACCCTCCTCCCTGAACTCAGGATAACTCTGAGAGTGGAAGGGAGACCCACTCAATTCTTGGTGGACACAGTGGCTCAACACTCGGTCCTCTTCCAAGCCAATGGCCTGTTTCCAAGAAAAAAAAAAACATCTTGGGTCCAAGGAGCCACTGACATCAAAATGTATATTTGAACCAAAGAACAGTGGGCCTAAAGGTGGGTTGGGCATCCTATCCATTCATGGTCATCCCCTATCCTCTGTTGGGAAGAGATTTACTCTACAAGCAAAAGACTCACTTGACCAAATGCATAAATGGACTCATTTAGGGGATAAGAAGCTCATCCAAGCAGTCAAGCGATCTAAGGTATATGTAATGGGCCTTAGGTTTTTAGCCAGAGAGCCAGTAGAACAGTGTAAGGTATGTCAGCAAGTAAATACTTATGCATCCAAGATCAAACAGGGCAAGAGACCTAGGGGAGAATGACCTGGGGTATGTTGGGAGGTCAATTTAACAGAAGTCAGGAAAATATGGTTTCAAATATCTCCTAGTGTTTGTAGATACTTTCTCTGTATGGGTTGAGACTTTCCCCACCAAGCAGGAGACAGCTACCATGGTAGTCAAGAAGATATTAGAAATTTTCCCAAGATTCGGAGTGCTCAAGGAAATTGGATAGGACAATGGTCCCACTTTAGTTTCTAAGTTAAGTCAGGGATTGGCAGAGGTATTGGGGATTAATTGGAAGCTCCACTGTGTGTACCGTCCCCAGTGCTCAGGACAGGTAGAGAGAATGAAAAGAACCCTAAGACTAGAACTAGAACCCTAAGAAACTTAACTAGACTGAGAGTCAAATGTAAGTAGTCAAGAGCGCTGACATACATGAGAGCAGAGAGTAAGACCAACTCTTCTGCTCCAAGTGCCTTGCCTGGTGGCCTCAGCATACACAAAGGCAGAAGTCATTTGGGACAGGACCCTTCCAGTTTCTACCTGTGCCTGGAGCTGAACTGCTCCCACAGATCTCTCTGTACATAAATCCTGCTGGGAGAGAGCTGGACTATCAGAAGTACAGACAATTCAGAGAGCTCAGGGGAGACCCCCCACTTCTGTTCATATTCCTGACCCAAGAAGAACTGGCCTAGTGCCTCAGGATATGGGATTCTAGGAGCAGTCAAGGAAAGGACCCTTTAACTTTCTGCCTGCACCAAGAGCTGAAAGCCAGTTGCCTGGAGCGCTGGCACACCTGAGAAGAGACAGAAGACCAACTCTTCTGCTCCAAGTGACCTGCCTGGAAGCTTCAGGACACAAAAATTGAGGAGGAGCTCTCAGTTCCCGGTTCTGCTGAAAGAAAACAGGTCAACAGGAGTGCAGACACACAGGCTTACAGGAAGGTCAAGCTAACGTCAGAGACAACGCTACAAGCTAACACCAGAGATAGCCTCATGGTTAGAGGAAACTAAGCAACAGAAACCAAGACTTCTTGGCATCATCAGAGTCCAGTTCTCCCACAAAAGCAAACACTGGATATCCAAACACACCGAAAAAGCAAGATTTAGATTGAGAATCACATCTCATGATGATGATAGAGGACTTTAAGGAGGACATAAATAACTTCCATAAAGAAACACAGGACAACACAGGTAAACAAGTAGAGGCCCTTAAAGAGGAAACACAAAAATATCTTGAAGAATTATAGTAAAACACAACCAAACAGGTGAAGGAATTGAACAAAACCATCCAGGATTTGAAAATGGAAATAGAAACAATAAAGAAATCACAAAGGGAGATGACCTTGGAGATAGAAAACCTAGGAAAGAGATCAGGAGTCATAGACATAAGCATTACCAACAGAATAGAAGAGATAGAAGAGAGAATCTCAGGGGGCAGAAGATACCATAGAAACCACTGACACAATCATTAAATAAAATGCAAAATGCAAAAAGCTCCTAACCCAAAACATCCAGGAAATCCAGGACACGATGAGAAAATCAAACCTAAGGATAATAGGTATAGAAGAGAGCGAAGACTCCCAACTTGAATGGCCAGTAAAGATATTCAACAAAATTACAGAAGAAAACTTCCTTAACCCAAAGAAAGAAATGCCCATAAACATACAAGAAGCATACAGAACTCCAAATAGATCAGACCAGAAGAGGAATTCCTCCTGTCACATAATAGTCAAAACACCAAATTCACAAAACAAAGAAAGAATATTAAAAGCAGTAAAGAAAAAAAGGTCAAGAAATATACAAAGGCAAACCTATCAGAATTACACTAATCTTCTCACCAGAGACTATGAAATCCAGAAGATCCCGGGTAGATGTCATACAGACCCTAAGAGAACACAAATGCCAGCCCAGGCTACTAATTCTTCATTAATCATTTAATTCTTTGTGAAAATATTTTTATGAAATCACATCAGAATGTATTTGATACTATGTCTTGTCCGTAATGTTTGTTGTATTCACTGATTTTACACTTTTTAACTGCTACGATAAAAAGAAAACTATTTCTTTACAGAAAAAAAAGAAAAGGTAGGTGCTAGAATCTGACTGGATGACAAGCAAAATTTTACCTGGGTACGGCAGGTGTTTATTTCTCTGTGTCTTGTTGATTTACAAACCCTTTGTATGTCAATATTTACCCTTTTATCTTCTGCCTCCTAATCAAAAGAAAAGACATTTTATATTCAATGACCTAAGATTAAATTCTACAAACTATGAGTTGACAATCTGACATATTTTCCTAGAACCAGTGGGGAATATAGTGGGCAACTAAACTAATTATATTATCTTGTGAATCCATTCTTAAGAAAAATTAGTACTAAAATTATCTGTAGAAAACTGGTCACTTGGGGCTGGGGATTTAGCTCAGTGGTAGAGCGCTTGCCTAGCAAGCACAAGGCCCTGGGTTCGGTCCCCAGCTCTGAAAAATAGAAAAAAAAATAGAAAAAAAAAAGAAAACTGGTCACTTGTCACTTAAATTTCTATACCACGTGTCTCTGACTTCAAGGTTATGAGAGTAGCCAGAGCATTTAGCTGCTAAGTTCTGGCTTCTGTAAACAATGCCAACTTGCTTTCTGCAGATGTTCATAGCTGGCATTCTGTATGACACACAATTCCATGTTTTGCTTTTAACAGCACAAGAAAATTGGAAGCCAGGCTGTTCTGTACCCCAGTGTACAGGACAACACCACTGGTGGAGAAGAAAGACTCTATATTACTTATTCAGGCCTCTCAGGTGGTCTCTCTTCAAATACCCTTAATAGCTGTTCTATGAATTGTATGAGATGGAGAAACTATAGCACTGGACAACAGCCAAGGATACATAAGGGTAAAATTGATACATTAGCAGAATTATATTTGTGTATAACCTGTTTTGTATTATTCCCCACCATTAAACATTACCACCATTAAACATATGTCCACAATGACAAATATTTTTTGCAATGTAGTGGAGGGAACATACGAGCTAGCATGTAGCTTTAGAGTAAAGCTATCCCCATCCTGACCTGATATTCCTTATCAGTTGAGGTACATAACTGAAAATGTAAATATGTCACTGAGTAGTCTACTTTTCTTTGCTTATACATTTTGAAATTCTTGTTGTTCTATGTATATTAATTCAGTATTTTAATCAAAAGGTCAGTCCTTTACGTCAGATACAAGTTGGTATATTGAGAATAAACTGCAGTAAGAGTCCCAGCATATACCTCAATTTAGGAGGAATGAAACAGTGTAGACTCTAGAAAAGGGATATATAGTATCAACACATAACTTATTCACCCTGTGAATTATTAAAAACCATTTTAAGCTTCTCTTTATCCACTGTGTTCTGCAACAACTTATCCCAAGCGAGGACTGGAGAATTTAAACATTCCGTTCTACACAAAGTTCTTTAAACAGGAAGGTAAACAGCTCAAAATAGCTTCAGAAAGCTTCTTCAAAATGGAGGTAAACCAAAAAGCTTCAGCAAGTCCCTGAAACTGACAAGATTCACCAGATCCCTCCCCTTTCAGTGTAAACAATAAACGCTGAGGGTATCTCTCCAGACAAAATGAAGCAGAACTGCAAATAAGACTTTTAAGACAAGTCAAACTGCCAAGATTCAGACAAGCTGTGCTGCAAAGGCCCTCAGAGGAGAAAAGGTATTAAGATCTCTGAGACGAGAACAGCTACCTGGAAGAAGCAGAAACAAAACAAACTGCTTGGAAGTTGACTGACTGAAGCACCTGAAAAGGATCCTCTCCAGCCAGTTGACCTGCCTGCACACTATGTAGTGAGGTCTAGGTTCACAGCTAATTTGACCTCATGGGGAGTAGTTTTTGAGATGCAGCTATCTTTGAACCATTTCTGTTCCTACCCTCAGCCATATTCCTGTAAATGACCCCAATAATATTCATGGTTCCCCAAGTTGGAAATTGGCCTTATCTGTACTTGAGTCTGTTGAAAGCTCCTTATCTGGGTGAATAGACATGTATTATATAACCATAGGAAGAAAATATTGTGACGCAACATTGAGACATGAGTTTGAGAGGTTTCTTCATGTAGCACTGAAAAACAGGACTGAGGGGGCACCATTTGTGCATTTAGCTGTCTTGTATGACTTTCATAAAATGTAGGAATCAATAATATAAACGTTTTGATTTGATTCATTGATACCTACCCACCCAATATTATTTTTCTACTTTGAAATTAGATGCTACAGAGTATACAACATCGTGTTTGAAATAAAATAAGAAATTTTTCTTTCAAAAAGTTGTTTAAAAATGTTTCTGTCCAAATGCCACAAAGTCCTACTTATTTGATTGGGAGGGAAATCACATTTCATTCTCATGCATAATGATGGCTTCTCCTAGAATCTTCCATTGCATGGGCAGATGCTAGATATACTTACAATAAACATCTTCAGCACAAAATCTGAAGACTTCCCAAGACTGGATGTTTAATGTCTACTCAGAGCACAAGCCTTGAAAAAAATGACTCATTGTGACTGAATTTCTCATGCATTCTTTAATGTCAAAAACAAATGGAAGTGTACATTTATACGTTCAAAAACAGTAATTTAAGTAAACAAACCAACAAATGACCAAATAATATTGGCTATTCTCAAATATTTTTCTACAGATTTTTCTATCTCTGAGATTTTCCCTGAATAAATGTTATGTTCTAATTTGTATTTTGAATTAATACAAAGTTTGAACATTCAGCTTGATAAACAGACATTAGGCACAGTCTACAAAAGTTATCAATATGCATTCTAATTCCAAGCTAATATTTTGCTAAAAGTCCCTAAAACTTTATCAACAACTTTTTTTTTGCAAAAAGATGAACAGACCCTCTTCAGTCACATAGTGGAGGCTACCTTATATTTCACTAGTGAGTAGGATTGCTCAACTAGGACTTAGAATGTCCCTTGGCTTTGCCCTTAGTGCCAGGCTTGGCTGCGGCTTCAGCTTCAGCTTTTTCTTCCTCTTCAATCAAAGCCTGTTCACAACGAAATGAGTAAGAACTGGGCATGGTTTCACTGACCTTACCTAAAAAGTCCATCACCTTTCTCTTGCTGGATTCAGCATAGGCTTTTGAACCCCACAGGAACTGATAGGACGGAGGGTCACTATCAGGAACCTCACGGTATTCTAGGTACTCTTCCTGCACTAGATCTTCAGTGATGAGCTTCCTGGTGTTCCCAAAGATGATGTGTGGGACCCCATCATAGACTCCTAACATATTCAGGAAGTGCCAGACCTCCTTCTCTGGGGCACAGTAGTTGTTTAAGTAGATCACACTTAGGAGGGGGATCAGAATGCCCCTAGTAGGAACACCCAGCTCACTGCTCTCACTTCCATCATCCTGGAATTCTAGCTTACTGACAAGAATGTAGGTTTGACCATGGGGCTGGACTTCTTTCACCTCAAGACCAAACACCACATCTAATCGATGGGCGGCTTTCTTGAGGATATCAGGGAACTGCTCCTTGAACCTTTTGTTGATAACTTTCAGCATTTCTCCCCTCCTTGCAGGCTGCTTAATTTTGTACTTGCAGAGCATGTACTCTACCAGCATTCCTATCTTCCTTGATAGAAGATCAATCTGTTTGCTTCCAGAGAGTGGGAAACTACAAGAACTACCATTTTTCTCTTCTCGGCCCTTTGAACCTTTACCAGACCTTTTGCGGGTCATGCCTATACCAGCAGAGGTGGTAAGTGCCTTGCTCTGAGGGAAGCCAGCAGTAGAGGTGCTTGCAAAAGCATCTCCAGAATCATGATCAGAGCAGGAGGATGACTCTCCTTTCTCTGCTGCCTTGGCTTGAGTATCCTTGAGCCCCCGGGCCTCTTCCTGGACCTGGCGACGTTTCTCACGAGCACGGGCCTTACTCTTCTTTCCTCTGGGCATGATGGCTGTGGTCAGGAATAGAAAGCAGTAGTTTGGGTAAACGAGCAGGTGATCTCGTGACCTTGATCAGTAAAATAATACATCATAAGCACTTTTGGTAATGCCAAGCATCTTGATTTTCCCTAACATTTCTTTCCCACATTTTGAGATCATTGCTGTGAGAATATACAGGGCTTCTGTTCTGACTAACTGCTATTAAATCTGACTCACAGAGGTATCTAAATACTATTAGTTCTTTTCATAGTCTACTCTCCTGGCCCTATGAAAAGCTTGAGAGAGCTCAGTCTACTCAAATAGCCCAGTAAAGAGTGCTAAGAATTTTTGTAACACTCTATCTCAGACTCTCTGGGGTCTTCAATGCTACTTGAGGTTGCTTTTTTAAGCACAGAACTATTGCTTTCCTTTTTACCAGACCCGATATTATCAGACAAAGAATTTTACCTCTGGACTGAATGAAATACATGGTGATGGGCAGGGATGGTAGCTCAATCCATAATGACCTTTCCTTGCAAACAATGACTTAAGTTTAAAACCTATAATCCATGTTTAAAAAGCAAAGCAAAATGTGATGGCTTGCACTTATAATATCAGTGTTAGGGAGGGGAAGGAAGGATCCCCGGGGCTCAGCAACCAGGAAAGCTAGTCTACTTGCCAGAGGCAGGCCATGAAGAGAATACCATCTCCATCAAAACATAGATAGCTCCTGAGCAAAAGTAACTTAATTTGTCATCTGGTTTCCATAAGCATGAACTCATGCACTGGGATACACAGATACACACACACACACACACACACACACACACACACACACACACACTCTCTCTCTCTCTCTCTCTCTCTCTCTCTCTCTCTCTCTCTCTCTCTCTCTCTCTCAGACAAAACAGATTTCTTCTCCAGCACAAACATGGGGCAGTGGGGAATGCTGAAAGTGGGAACAGTGACTAGCTTGTCAGGCCTACACGTCCCGGTCCTACTAAAGGGCCTGGGCTTTAAGTGACCTCATTATTTCTGGAAGTGATCCCCCATGTTCATCTATTTTCACAGAAATTAGCAACTTCAGACCAAGGGTATGGTGGGCCTGTATTGGGCCTAAGCTGTCCCTTCTCAGAGAGCACTCTCAGAGGAGCAGACATGGCTCTCACATCACCAGCTCCTCATTCACGAGCACTTTAAATGTCCATGCTATGAGCTAGGTTTCAGTTTGCATTCAATCAGGACATTAGCATCCCACTCAAACATTCGTTGTCTGCATTCATTTACTAAGTTGTGAGAACTGTTGTCAAGTAGCACACATGGAACCTTGTACATTAATCACAAGCTCCTCCACTCCCCTAGCCCACTGCTCTATTTCCTCACTTCCTTTCCCTCCTCCTGGTCAATTTCCCACTATCCTCGGATTTCTAACAGTACATGACAGTTTTGGAGAGAGACTTTAACTCTTTCTTGTGTTTGCTTATATTTAATAATCTGTGATTTTACAACCCTGGGAATTCAACCTAGGCCTTCAGAAATGCTAAGGAAATACTATTACCCAGTTGCACAACCTGTTTCTCCCTCCCTTTCTGATTTTAAAAGTAGTTTGGGAGGATATAAAAGCTTCAGGATATGATTCCTTCTGAATTCCACTTGCTAATATATGGCTCACTCTGATTCCCAAGTGCTCGACTTGGCTACTCTAAGCCTCACAGCATTTTAAGGTTCCCACTGATTCACAAGCACTGGCCTTAGCTACTCTAAACCTCTAAGTATCTCACACTTATGGAATCCTCTCACTCCCATGTGCTGGGCATGGCTTCCCTAAGCTGCATAGTGCCTCTCACTTAAGGTTCCCTCTGAATTCCAAGTGCAGGACCAGGCTACTGTAAGTATCACAGTACATCCCCCTTATGGCTCTGTCTGAATCCCAAGTGCTGGGCAGGGCTACCCTAAGTCACATAGTATCTCCAGTTTATCCTATGACCAGGTGCTGAGCATGGCTACCTAAAATTATGCTTTATCCAACACCTACCTGCCTGAAATTACTGCATGAAACTTCATGCTACCTCCCTATGATGGCTCTGTGACACACAAGCGCTGAGCTTGGCTACCCTAAGCCTCTCCTTATCTCCCCTCCTATGCCTCCCAATAACTACCACATACTGGCCATGGTTACCCCAAACCTCATAGTACCTCTCTCTTAAGACTCCCTGAGACTCCCACATTATGGGCCTAGGACGCAAAGTACTCCAAGTTCCCTCTGATTCCCAAGTGTAAGGCATGGCTACCATAAAACTCCTGGTTTCTCCTACTTATCCCAACTCCCAAGGGTTTGGGATGGCTACTCTAAATTATCATTAGTCTGACCCACACTTGCTGGCCATGGCTACTCTAAGTCTCCCAGTACCTCCCTCTTATGGTACACTCTGACTGCAACATGCTGGAACTGGGTAACCTAAAAGTGATGTTCCCTTCCTCTTATATCTCCCACCGAATGCCACATGCTGGACATTGCCATCTTAAATCTTGTGGTATCTCCTGATTATTCCCCGACTTTGAAGGTCTGGGCTTAGCTACTTGAAATTACCATTCCTTGGACCCCCCCACCTTCTGGACATGGCTATGTTAAATCTCATAGTACCATCCTCTGACACCCACTTACTACGTTTGGCTAAATTAGTCTCATATTTTCTCTCTCTCTTGGTTCCCATGACTCCCGAGTACTAGAGATGACTATTCTTAGTCTTCTGGCTTCTCTTGCTTATCCTGTGACTCCCAAGGGCTTGCAATGCCTATTTGAAATTATCATTCATCTGACCCCCACCTGCTGTGCATGGCTACTCTAACCTGATGGTACCTTCCTGTTATGGCTCCCTCTGACTCCCACATGCTGGAGATGGTTACCCTAAAGGTCATGGTTCCTTCCTCTTATATCTCCCTCCAAATGCCATGCACAAGACCTCACTATCTTAAGCCTCACAGTATTTCCATCTAAAGGTTCCCTCTGACTCGCAAGTGTTATGGCTACAGTAATTCTCATTGTACCTCGGATTTATCCTCTGACTCCAAAGTGCTGAACATGACCATTTGAAATTATGCTTTCTCAGAGCCCTACCTGACAGGCATTGCTGCCCTAAACCTCATTCTGCCTTCCCTCTTCTGGCTCTCTCTGACACCCATGGGATGAGTATGGCTAGTGGAAGTTACACTTCCTCGAACCCCTTTTCTAATTTAAGTTAGTCTCTCCCTCTTATGGATCTCTCTGTCTCCCTAAGTCTCATGGTAACTGTCTATCCTGATTCCCAAGGGCTGGGCATAGCTACTCAATGTTATGCTTCCTTGAACACCTACCTGCTGGGCATGGCTATGCTAAATCTCATTACACCTCCCCCTGACTCCTACTTGCTGGGCTTAGTTAATTTAAGTCTCATAGCTTCTCCCTCTTAAGGTCAGGTTCCCTCTGACTTCCAAGTGCTAGTGATGGCTACTCTAAGGCTCCTGGTATCTCCTGCTTATGTGCTGACTCCTAAGGGCTGGCAATGGCTACTTGAAATTATCATTATTCTGACCCCTACCTGTTGGGCTTGCCTAAACTATACCTCCTAGTACCTCCTCCTTATGGTTCCTTCTGACTGTCACATGCTGGTCCTGGCTACCCTACATGTCATTGTCATTGTCTTTTATCTCTTTCTGAAACCTACTTGCTCAGCTTGGATAAAATAAGTCAGTCTCTCCCTCTTATGGTTCCCTCTGACTCCCAAGCACTAGGGAGAGCTACCCTAAGTCTCATGGTATCTCCATTTTATCCTTTGACAGCCATTAGCTGGGCCTGGCTACTCAAAGTAATGTTTCTTTGGACCTGTTCCTGCTGGACACGACTATGCTAAATCTCGTTGTACCTCATTCTGAAGTTCATCTGCTTGGTTTGTTTAATTTAAGCCTTATAGTCTCTCCTTCTTAAGACTCCCTCTGACTCCCAAGTGCTAGGCATGTACCCATATCTCATAGTAACTTTATTTCATAGTAAGTCTAACTTATACTCTGACTCACAAAGGCTGGGTATGGCTACTCCATTAGGTTTCCTTTAACCTCTACCTGCCAGGCTTATCTACTCTAAACCTCCTGGAACCTATCTCTTACAGCTCTCTCCAAATCCCAAAATCTGCACATGACTACCCTAGATCTTATGGTACCTCCCCCTTATGTTTTCTTCTGACTCACACTGGGCATGCTTATCTTAAGTTTCATAGTACTTCCCACTTAAGTTTCCCCTGATTCCAAAGGCTCCCTCTTGACTCCCTGATACATGGCTATTCTAACTCTAATGGTATCTCCAGCTTATTCAGGTATGCCCTGACTACCAAGGACTGTGCCTGGATAGCTAAAATTATACTTCCTCCCACCTCTGCCTCCTGGGTTTGGCTAGGGTAAATCTCATGGTGACTTCTACTTGCTCAGCTGGGCGGATTTAGGTATTATAGTCCCTCCTTCTTAAGGATCCCTCTGAATCCCGAGTGAGTGCTAGGCATGTCTATGCTAAGTCTCTGAATCTACTGATTACCCTGACTTTCAAGGCATGGAAATGGCTACCCCCAAGTGACAGAGAAAAATCTAAGGCTCATGGTATCTCCTGCTTATCCTCTGACTACCAAGGGCTCGGCGTGGCTACTCAAAATTATCATTTTCTGACCCCCACTTGCTGTGCATGGCTACTCTAAAGCTCCTGGTACCTCCCTCTTATGCCTCCCTCTGACTCCCACATGCTGGAGCAGGCTACCCTAAATGTCATGGTCCCTTCCCTAAATGTCATTGTATCTCCCTCTGAATGACACTTTGCTAAGTGTGGCCATCTTAAGCCTCATTGTACCCTCCCTTTATGGTTCTCTCTCTCTCTTTCTCTTTCTCTCTCTCTCTCTCTCTCTCTCTCTCTCTCTCTCTCTCTCTCTCTCTCTCTCTCTCTCTCTCTCTCTCATGCCTAAGTGCTAGGCATGGCTTATGACATTTACAGCTTATCCTCTGACTCCCAAATGCTTGGCATAGCAACCTGAAATTAAGCTTCCTCGGACTCCTACCTGCTTGATACTGCTGCCCTAATCCTCATGTTACCTTTCTCTTATAGCTCTCTCTGAATCCCACTTGCTGGCATGGGTATCTTAAGTCTCACACTACTCCATCTTCTATCTTAAGATTTCCTCTGTCTTCCAAGTGCTAGGTATGGTTACCCTAAATATCATGGTATCTCCTGTTTATCCCGACTCCCAATAGCTTGGGGTGGGTCTGGAAATTTTCACTATTCATACTCCCACATACTCCCACCTGCTGGGTGCTACCCTAAGTTCTCCTGTTTATACCCTGTCTCCCAAGCACTCAGCATGGGTAACTGAAATTATGCTTTCTTGGATCCCTAACTGCTGGGGTAGGCTACCCCATACCTCCTGCTATATCCCTCCTATGGCTCCCTCTGAATTCCACCTGCTGGGCATAGCTATCTTAAGCCACACAGCACCTACCTCTTAAGGTTCCCTCCATCTCCCAAGTCCATAAATCTCATGCTATCACTTGCTCACCCCCTGACTCCCAAGGGCTGGGCATGGCTACTGGAAATTGTTATTTTTGTTACTCTGACCTCCATCTGCTGGGCACGATTACACTAAACTTCCTGGTACCTCCCGGTTATGGCTCCCTCTGCCACATGCTGGCCCTGGCTAACCTGAGTGTCATGGTCCCTTCCTCTTATATCTCCTTCTGAATCCCACTTGCTCAGTTTGGCTAATAATAAGTCACAGTCTCTCTTATGTTTTTTTCTGACTCCCAAGCACTAGGACAGCTACCCTATCCTTTAACTCCCCAGAGCTGGGCGTGGCTCCTCAAAGCAATGCTTCCTTGGACCCCCCAAACTGCTGGGCATGTCTATGCTAAATCTCATAGTAGCTCCCTCTGACTCCCACTTGCTAGGCATGGCTAATTTAAGTCTTATAGTTCCTCCCTCTTAAGGCTCCCTCTGACTTCCAAGAGCTAGCAGTGGCTACTCTAAATTAACATTCATCTGACCCATACCTGCTGTGCATGGCTACTCTGAACCTGCTGGTACTTTCCACTTATGGCTCCCTCTGATTCTCATATGCTGGACCTGGCTACCCTAAAAATCATGGGCCCTTCCTCTTATATCTCCCTCTGAATGCCACAGCTGGCATGGCTATCTTAAATCTAATAGCACCTCCTTCTTCAAGTTTCGTCTGACTCCCAAGTATTAGGCATGGCTACCCTAAGTCTCATGGCATCTCCAGTTTATCCTTGGGACTCCCAAGTGCTTGTTGCAGCAATCTGAAATTAAGCTTCCTCAGACCTCTACCTGCTGGACATGGCTTCCCTAAACCTCATGCTTCCCACCCCCCAACCCCACCCCTGCTTGTGGCATGGCTACACTAAGCCTTTCCTTATATACTAGCTTGTCTCCCTCTGACTCCCATGTGTTGGGCATGGGTACCCTGAACACCTTGGTACCTCCCTCTTAAGGGTCCCTGATTCCAACCAACTGGGCATGGCTACTGTAAATCTCATGGTACCTCCTCTTAAGGCTCTCTCTGATTACTGTGTGTTGGGCATGTCTATCTTAAGCCTCACCATGCCTCTCTCTTAAGGTTCCTCTGACTCCCAAATGTTAGGCATGAATAAGCCTCATTGTATCTCCTAATTATCCTCTGACTCCCGAGGGCTCACCAAGGCTACCTGAAATTATGCTTCCTCGAACCTCCACCTTCTGGGCCTGGCTACCTTAAATCTCCTGGTACTTCCTGACTGACTCTCAAGTGTTGGGAGTGGCTACCCTATATCTCTTGCTAACTTTCCCCTTCAGGTTCCTTTAGAATCTCACGGTCTGACAGCAGCTTTGAACCTTAGTGTACCTCCTTTTATGTATCCATTCTACTCCCATTCCCACAAGTTGGGCGTGACTACCCTAAACCTCCTGGTACCTCCGTTCTAAGGCTCCCTCTGACTTCCATGTCTTGAGAGTGGCTACCCTGAACCCCCTGATACCTACCTCTTACGGCTTTCTGACTCCGATGAACTGGGCATGGTTACCCGTAAATCTCATGGTACCTTCTCTTAAGGCTCCCTCCGACTCCCACCTCCTAGGCGCGGCTATCTTAAGCCTTATAGTACCTCCCTAAAGTTCTCTGACTCCCAAATTCTAGGCATGGTACCCTAAGCCTCATGCTATCTCCTACTTATCCTCTGACTCCAGGGCATAGCTCTCTGAAATTATGCTTCCGCGGACTTGCACACGCTGTGCGTGCTACTGCCATAAACTTCCTGGTACCTCCTTCTGACTCTCAAGTATTCGGTGTGGCTACCCTGAATCTGCTGGTACCTCCCTCTTCAGGCTCCCTCCACTTTGCGTGGTTACCCTAAACTTTCTGGTACCTCCCTGTTCAGTCTCCCTCTGAATCTCACTTGCTTTGCATAGCGGCTACACTAAACATCAGGGTAACTACCTCTTTGTATCCCTCCCGCGGAGCGTGGCTACTCTCAACCTCAGAGTACCTCCCTCTAAGTATCCTCCCACTCCCGCGGGCAGAGCATGGCTACCCTAAACCTCAGGGTACCTCCCTCTTCATATCCCTCCTACTACCACGGGCTGGGCGTGGCTACCCTAAACCTCAGGGTACCTCCCTCTTCATATCCCTCCTACTACCACGGGCTGGGCGTGGCTACCCTAAACCTCAGGGTACCTCCCTCTTCATATCCCTCCTACTACCACGGGCTGGGCGTGGCTACCCTAAACCTCAGGGTACCTCCCTCTTCATATCCCTCCTACTCCCACGGGCTGGGCGTGGCTACCCTAAACCTCAGGGTACCTCCCTCTTCATAGCCCTCCTACTCCCACGGGTTAGGCCTGGCTACCAAAGACCTCAAAGTATCAAGTCTTTCAAGTCTCCCCGAGACTTCCCACTACTCTTTGTTGGACTATGCAAATCCCGTGCCTTTTGGGGCTTTTTGGAGTTTTTCTCAGATGGAGATTGCAAAAGCCACCTCAGGCAATTAGAAAACAAAAGAGAATCTGCAGGGGTCGGTTCTCTCTTGCTACCCACATACATTTTAAGAATCAAAATCATATTTTGGATTTAGTGGCGAATGCTTTTACTCTCTGATTTACATCATTGATAAGAGTGGCTTTGAAAACACTTTGTAAAATTTACACTTTTTATTAAAACAAAACAAAACAACTCGCCATTTTATCAGTGATGAAATTCTTTGGTTGCACACTCTGCCGGGGCATTTTAGACTCCAGTGCCACTAAAGCTCAGTGTGGACTTGCATTTGTTTCAAAGTTCTCTTACCATTTAGAACCCAAAGGTTTGAGTTAACTGGCATCTAGGAAGCCACCATTTTAAGAATCACGGTTAGCTTCTAAGACCAGGGTTTCCATCTCCTTCCAGAAACACTCCATCCTGTAAGGGAGCCCATGCTTTTCCACGAAAAGCCTACTGAGCCATGGGTGAGAGCAAGTACGGCTCCTGTAGTTATTCTAGGGGTACTTACTCTTCAGTACACATTCAGGGTCCTTACCTTGGCCGCAGAAGTCTTTCGGTACTGGCCGGCAGCTGGTGGAGAGCAGCAAAAACAGCACGCTTCTGTGGCACCCGCACTAAGACCCAGTTCCTCCCCTCCTCACAGGAAGCAAGAGTAAACCACATCCTGTCAGAGGTGGGCTCTGATGATTGACAGCATGGCCACATTGCTATGGCCCTCCACTCCTGTAGAGGCAGTATGCCAGGGTGTGATTTCCTCACTATACTTCCGAAGACACCCAGCCTTCCCCAACTCTAACACTTTCCTCACTCTATTGCACACAGAGAATGCCTGAGCCTCTGAGGCACCCTCTGTAATTCATGCCTCATCCACAATGCCATAGCGACACGCCCTCCTCACAGCATTTGGAGCTTAGTTCTCAGCTTTCAGGTCCACTTTTGTGCTTTCCAAGAACTCCCCTCCTCCCCGAGAGGGAAGTAGCTGCAAGAAGTAAAGATTACAAGGTCACAAAATCTAATAAATGGTTCTCACCCTTCCTACTGTGAACCTAATACAGTTTATCACGTGTTTACCCCAAGCATAAACTTATTTTGTCACTACTTTTTAACTGTAAATTTTGCAACTGTTAAGAATATTAGAGTAAACATCTGCAGACTATCTAATATGCAATCCTTGTGAAAGGGTTGTTTGAGTCGCCACCCCCCCAACCCACCACTGGGGTCGCGACCCACAGGATGAGAACCACTGGGCTAGTACCGCTCAACGAGAATCAGTGATCTTGGGCTACTGACCTGTATGTACGCCAGTCTACCAGCTACAGAGGTAGCCCTCCCTTGTCTCAGTCTTTTGAGTGGGGGAGGTCTAGATACACTACTAAGTTTGGCAATTTTGTCATGGGCCTCACAGTGCTCTCGTCAGATTTGACTTTCAGAGGCAAGAAATACCTGGGGTAAGGACCAGTCGTCATGGGAAGACACAATTTCTTGGGACCCAGAGGAAGTGATCTGAGCAAACTTCACATGGTGCACACAGCTTGAGTTTCTGGTGACGGATAGCGGAGATGGGGTTCTGAGCCCATATTTTCTCTTAGTAGACAATTCCTTCCATTTCACATAGGGTCTCTCAGCTTGACTCTGGCTTTGAACAGGAGCCTGCTTTGCAGAACTGGGGTCTCACCCCTGAAAACCCATCAGACTGCTTGCTGTGGCCCTGAAGGGAGGGATGAGATGTACCATAAACTCGGTCTGCTGATTCAGCAGCATGGCTCCTGGGCTCCTGGCATTGTCCCTTCTATTAGTCCTAGGCCATGTGCTTTTAACATAGAATTTCCCTTCCCTCATTACGTGAAATGAAAGTATAGCCATGCCTACCCGTTGCCCATCACTCACAGCCAGTAACATGGTTGACAGGTTTGAGGTAGCGTTCTTTGTATGACTTTTCCTCCTGTGGCTATTACTCCCCTTTGTGCCCATTAAAGACAATCCTCCTGGCTCTTACAGGGCATGTTCTCTCATTCCCAGCATCCTTCAGGAGAACAATTGGAGTAGGCTCATCCTCACAGCTCTGCGAAACCTAATAGCAGCTGTCAGTTCATAAAGACTTTGCTCTTAGTGTACCTTGGTCTTCTTGTGGGACTCCCAACTGTGGGGATGGGGGCTGCCACAGATTCTTTTGACTGCTTTTGGGACCCTTTTCCTCCTAGAGGATTGTCTTGTCTAGCTTTCATACTAGGGAACATGCCAAGTATTACTGGAAGTTGATATATCACTTCTCATCTGGTTGATATACACAGGAAACTTGACCTTTACTGAAAGGATATGGGAGAGAAAAGGATTGTGGTGTGTGGTAGGAGCGACTGGAACAAGAGAAGGCAGGGAAAACTGTGCTCAGGATGTAATATATGAGAAAAATCTAAGAACAACTGGTCTAGACCAAACTCTCTCGTACTGTTTGGATTAGGGCAGATGTCTTAATGAAGCCACAATGTGTGTATATTTTCAGTAATAATTCATGCAAAGGTAATATTTTTTTCATAAATCTTAAAAAAATGAGATAATGCACAACATAAAACAGGGGTTGAAAATTAGTAGGTTGTTTGCAAAAGATTTTTTTAATTATTTGCATGCAAACATAACTACAGCACCTGATAGACAAGATAACATACTATTAAGTCAGGAGAATGGAAAGTCAGCTCAGGAATAAAGTAAATAATAATTTCAATGTCGGCCTCATTTGAGAACACATGGCCTAGATCAAAGTCCTAAAGAAAAATAAATAAATAAATAAGGACTACAGAACAATTCAGAAAGTGCTAAAATTTCATATTTACCCTTGATTTCATGTTAGCCTGATTTATTAGGGTTGCTTCTTAAACTTTTATATTTAAATGTTGGATGGCTCAGCCAGGTTTTTTAAACCTTTTTTGTTGAAGCTGCCTAACATCACATAAGCACACAATCCTGTCATCACCAAACACATTCTATCTTTTATTTTCTGTTTCCATACCTTATACTTAGCCAGGTATTTTTGGGTGGTACCTTTAATCATTGCGCTCTAGAAGGAGAGATATACTGATTGCCAAGACTACAGACCCATCCTCTGCTACACGGTAAGTCCTGGGGCAATCTGCATTGCAGTGCAAAACTCTAAGACACACAAACAAATAAGATGCCGTCAAAAATCTTTCGGTGATCTCATTTTTCTCACTATTTATTACTGCCAGTATTTTGCTATCAGAGGGTTTACTTGTAATGATGCTGTTACATTAATAACAAGAAAAGTGAAGGACTGGAGACATAGTTCAGCAATTAAGAAGCACTTGCTGCTTTTGCAGAGGATCTGAGTTTAATTCCCACCATCTGCATTATATATGTGTGGGCAAAATACACACACACACACACACACACACACACACACACACAAACTTAGAAACTTAACACACATAAACTTATTTTAAGGAAATAAGATGCTTGATTTTGGAGCCACTTTGAATGTCCATGGCCTGTAAACATGGATTTGGGTTACCCCAATTCCATGTTCCTGTGTGGAAGAAGTTTCATGAAGTCTTTAAAATGCTTTGCTGGGGACATCAGAGAGGCTAGCAAGATGGGAGAAACTTTTCTATAGGTCCAAGAAACTATGCGATGGCATTCTTACTTTTGGGTTAGTGGAAGCTAGTGGTCTTTTAGTTAATAGACTCCAAAAAGTTTTCCATCAGTCAGAAGATGTAGTTCAGACACATATGAAAGAGAGGAATCAGTCAATGTTCAAGAGGAATGGAACTTGCCTATGATAAGGTAATTAGCATCTGGACCTGCAACATTCCAATCTCTCCATTGGACTGAAATTTTAATAGATTATCAGTCTCGGCAGACAGTTTCTTTTCAGGAATTCATCTTTCACAGTCAGACACAACTTCTTCTCAGGAGTTTTCTTTCATGGTTCCCTTTGTTAGTCAAACATCAAAGTTTGTACATTCAGAGGTTACATATAATTTATTAGATATTATAAGATCCTTTATATCTAAGAAGGCTCATTTACTAGGGCATGATGTCGATTAGGCTCCATAGTGGGCAGGTCAGTAGTCTCAAGAAAAGGGGGAATAGCTGGCAAAATAAATTAAGAAAAAAAATCTTAGATCATTTCAACACTATTTGCCATTATGATCCAGATCTAAATTATTTTTACACCCTCTGTATGCTATCTGACATAGCAATTTAATGTGACCTAAGATCACTGTACTTAAAATAAAGTAACCAAGAATCTGGCCTAAGGGAGTGAATCACCAAACAATTACATACATTTTAAAAATGTGACAATACAGTTCCTCTGTATTTATAGTTATTTTTATTCGATGAACTATCTTGCTTATATTTAAATTGTTAAAAATGGGACTTTCAAAGGAAACACCACAGTATTCTTGTTGTTACTAAAATACCAAATTGTTTAATTAACTTATTAATCATGGCTAATTGTACCATACAACATTTTAGATACTAATTTAATCAAGAAACATCAGCACCTAAGATATAAAACATCACAAATGTTGTTATTAGATATTGATATTTTTTGCATAATTTGGATAAAAATTAATCCAAGTCTTTGAGTAACTCTATCTACAGTAACTAGACTTATAGTTTAATTTAGAAACTAGTTCTTTGTTCTATCTAAATTATCCTGAATAATGAGAATATAAGATAATATATTTATATATTTATAAAGACAGTGAAAAACTTGAATCTTTTGAACATTAGTCTTGAATAAGGTAGTTTAGGGTAAAAAAACAAAAAGCCATGGTAAAATAAAATGACACATTTCATTTATAACTTCATTAAAACCAAGACTATTATTATATTATCATTTATAAATATACCAAATAGAATATTAGATGTCATAAATAATTTTTAAATCTAACTATAAACATAATGTCCAAGAAACATTTTCAAAATCCACAGGACTGTGCTCTTAGATGATGTGAGAGAATTCACTACGTCCTAAGAGTGAATTAGTAGTACCTGGTGACAATCGTGATCTTGAGTCACTGATATGATATTATTATTTTGGTTGATGAAATCATCTTTTGTTGTCCTTTGAAGAATACTGTGTAACTAATTTTGAACTTTAGTTATCTATAGATGTCTTTTACAATACCATGTGTTATTTTTATCTAATAGACAAAATCTTTTATTTTTCTTAATCATTTTTTTCGTTTACATTTTGAATGATATCCCCTCTCCAGGTTATCCCTCCACAACCCAACCCCCATCTCATAATCCCTCTCCCGCTTCCCCTTTGCCTCTACAACTGTGTTCCTCCACCCTCTCACCCACTCCTGCCTCACACCTCTAGCCTTCCCCTACACTGGGGCATCAAGTCTCCCTCTACTCCCACTGATGTTAGATAAGGCCATCCTCTGCTACATACCTATCTGAAGTTCTGGCTTGCCCCATGTATATTCCTTGGTTGCTGGTTTAGTCCCTGTGAGCTCTGGGTGGTCTAGTTAGTTGATACTGTTCTTCCTATGGGGTTTGCAATCCCCTTCAAATACTGCAGTCTGTCCCCATGCTCAGTTCAATGGATGGCTGCTAGCACTCCCCTCTGTATTTGTCAGGTTCTGACAGAGCCTCTCAGGAAACAGCTATACCAGACTCCTGTAAGCAAGCACTTCTTGGCATCAGCAATAGTGTGGGGGTTTGGTGACTAAAGATGGGATGGATCCCTAGGTGGGGCAGTTCCTGATGGCCTTTCCTTCAATCTCTGTTTCATTTTTTGTCCCTGTCTTTTCTTTGGACAGGAACATTTCTGGGTTAAAATTTTGGAGCTGTGTGGGTGACTCCATCCCTCAACTGAGGCTGTGCCCATTTACTGAAGGTGATCTCTACAGGTTCTATCTCCCCTTTGTTAGGTATTTCGGCTAAAGTCATAGCCATTGGTTCCTGGGAGCCTCTTGCTTCCCTGAAGTCTTGGACTTTCTAGTGGCTACCCCACATTCCCCACCCTCCGCTGCTACGTGTTTGTAATAGACCAAATCTTATACATACATTCAAATATTTGTCATGCAGAATAAGTTTTATTATGAATATTTTAATAGTTATTCCTTTTCTAAACAGAGCATACTTTATGCTTAATGTAATGACTAACAATCTAAATAGCAAAAGGTTTGCCGATAGAAAAATTTTTGAAAAAGAAATTTAATCACAGGTTTTAAATGTCCATTTATTTTTTTTTCTTTTTTTTATTAACTTGAGTATTTCTTATATACATTTCGAGTGTTATTCCCTTTCCCGGTTTCCGGGCAAACATCCTCCTCCCCCCTCCCCTTCCTTATGGGTGTTCCCCTCCCAACCCTCCCCCCATTGCCGCCCTCCCCCCCACAGTCTAGTTCACTGGGGGTTCAGTCTTAGCAGGACCCAGGGCTTCCCCTTCCACTGGTGCTCTTACTAGGATATTCATTGCTACCTATGAGGTCAGAGTCCAGGGTCAGTCCATGTATAGTCTTTAGGTAGTGGCTTAGTCCCTGGAAGCTCTGGTTGCTTGGCATTGTTGTACATATGGGGTCTCGAGCCCCTTCAAGCTCTTCCAGTTCTTTCTCTGATTCCTTCAACGGGGGTCCTATTGTCAGTTCAGTGGTTTGCTGCTGGCATTCGCCTCTGTATTTGCTGTATTCTGACTGTGTCTCTCAGGAGCGATCTACATCCGACTCCTGTCAGTCTGCACTTCTTTGCTTCATCCATCTTGTCTAATTGGGTTAAAAATAATACTATGAATATGTCAATGCTTAAGAAACTGTTTTCCAAAATCAAGCATTATATCTCAAGGTATTAAATTACCCTTTAAATGTTTTTAATCCATGTATTATTTTAGCTTAGGTACTTACAACAAATCTTTATTTTAACATTATGATTATTATTACAAAAACAATTTTTGTCTCCCCCCAGCCCCCAGAGCTGAGGACCCAACCCATGTCCTTGTGCTTGCTAGGCAAGTGCTCTACCACTGAGCTAAATTCCCAACCCCAAAAACAATTTTTTAAAAGATCTATTCATTTTATTTATAGGAGTACACTGTAGCTGTCTTCAGACATACCCGAGAAGCACATTAGATGCCATTACAGATGGTTGAGAGCCACCATGTGGTTGCTGGGAATTGAACTTAGGACCTCTGGAAGAGCAACCAGTGCTCTTAACCACTGATCATCTCTCTAGTCCTAGAAAACAATTTGAATGAGATAACTTTAAATGACTGCTCAGTTACCTGTATCTAAAACACAAAAAGCATTTGGTATTTTAGATAAGTTATAAACATAGGTAAAGTAAATTAATAGATTTTGTTTTCTTAACAAATTTTCAATTATTTTTTAAAGATTTTTAAATAAAGTTATTATAGCAAGTACCTTGAAATCATTTTATTATACAAAACCATTTACTTTTTATATTAATGTTAATAAGGAATGAAAGGAGAACAAGGAATGTAGAGTAGTATGAAGTTTGGCTTTTATGCCCATCATAATTTTCAATGAAAATGAATGAAGAATGTAAAATATAACACTGTAGTGTAACACATTATAGTAATCTGTAAACTCTAAGATGTCTGTGAAAGCCTCCAAGTAGGTTTTCAAAATAGGTAGGTTTTTCTTACTCTCTCTTTAAGAATATTGAAAACTCCACTTGCTAATTTTTTAAAGGAGGCAGTACTTATTGTAAAAAATCCTGAAAATGTTTTGTTCATATATACAGTAACATAAGTAATTCTTTTAATCTTTAGAACAAAGATTTAGTATCTCAAGGGAGAGCAATTTCTACTAGGAAAAGGTTACCTAGGAGTAGGAGTGAATGTATCTTAAAGTTACTTTATACCCTTAAGTAATAGAGACCGTGATGTAGAACCAGAATTCAGATAAGGATCAAGGGGATAACATTTTGACCAGTGTTGTATGATTATCTATATCTTGTCCTTAAAGCAGATTTAAATATTTTAATTTAAAAACTCATGTTAATTATCCCAAAGCAAGATTTAGGAAGATTACAAATCTCAATTTCTTTATACCTAAGTGGTTATATTGATTACATATACTTTTGTACAATTGTTTCTTATTTTTGTTTTGTTTTGTTTTCTTTTTTTTTTCTTTATCAACTTGAGTATTTCTTATGTACATTTCAATTGTTATTCCCTTTCCCGATTTCCGGGCCAACAACCCCCTAACCCCTCCCCCTCCCCTTCTATATGGGTGTTCCCCTCCACATCCTCCCCCCAACAATCGCATTCACTGGGGTTTCAGTCTTGGCAGGACCAAGGGCTTCCCCTTCCACTGGTACTCTTACTAGGCTATTCATTTCTACCTATGAGGTTGGAGCCCAGGGTCAGTCCTTCTATAGTCTTTGGGTAGTGGCTTAGTCCCTGGAAGCTCTAGTTGCTTGGCATTGTTGTTCATATGGGGTCTCGAGCCCCTTTAAGCTCTTCCAGTCCTTTCTCTGATTCCTTCAACGGGGGTCCCGTTCTCAGTACAGTGGTTTGCTGCTGGCATTCGCCTATGTATTTGCTGAATTCTGGCTGTGTCTCTCAGGAGAGAATTACATCCAGTTCCTGTCAGCCTGCACTTCTTTGCTTCACACATCTTATCTAATTGGGTGGCTGTATATGTATGGGCCACATGTGGGGCAGGCTCTGAATGGGTGTTACTTCTGCATCTGTTTTAAACGTTGCCTCCCTATTCCCTGCCAAGGGTATTCTTGTTCCCCTTTTGAAGAAGGAATAAAGCATTCGCATTTTGGTCATCCTTCTTGAGTTTCATGTGTTCTGTGCATCTAGGGCAATTCAAGCATTTGGGCTAATAGCCACTTATCAATGAGTGCATACCATGTGAGTTTTTCTGTGATTGGGTTACCTCATACAGGATGATATTTTCCAGTTCCATCCATTTGCCTATGAATTTCATAAAGTCATTATTTTTGATGACTGAGTAATATTCCATTGTGTAGATGTACCACATTTTCTGTATCCATTCCTCTGTTGAAGGGCATCCGGGTTCTTTCCAGCTTCTGGCTATTACAAAGAAGGCTGATATGAACATATTGGAACACGTGTCTTTTTTACATGTTGGGGCATCTTTTGGGTATATGCCCAAGAGAGGTATAGCTGGGTCCTCAGGTAGTTCAATGTCCAATTTTCTGAGGAACCTCCAGACTGATTTCCAGAATGATTGTACCAGTCTGCAATCCCACCAACAATGGAGGAGTGTTCCTCTTTCTCCACATCCTCGCCAGCATATGCTGTCAAATAAGTTTTTGATCTTAGCCATTCTCACTGGTGTGAGGCGAAATCTCAGGGTTGTTTTGATTTGCATTTCCCTTATGACTAAAGATGTTGAACATTTCTTTAGGTGTTTCTCAAACATTTGGCATTCCTCAGCTGTGAATTATTTGTTTAGCTCTGCATCCCATTTTTAATAGGGTTATTTTTCTCCTTGCTGTCTAACTTCTTGAGTTCTTTGTATATTTTGGATATAAGCCCTCTATCAGTTGTAGGATTGGTAAAGATCTTTTCCCAATCTGTTGGTTGCCGTTTTGTCCTAACCACAGTGTCCTTTGCCTTACAGAAGCTTTGCAGTTTTATGAGATCCCATTTGTTGATTCTTGATCTTAGAGCATAAGCCATTGGTGTTTTGTTGAGGAAATTTTCTCCAGTGCCCATGTGTTCGAGATTCTTCCCCAATCTTTCTTCTATTAGTTTGAGTGTATCTAGTTTGATGTGGAGGTCCTTGATCCACTTGGACTTAAGCTTTGTACAGGGTGATAAGCATGAATAGATCCGCATTCTTCTACATGTTGACCTCCAGTGGAACCAGCACTATTTACTGAAAATGCTATCTTTTTTCCATTGGATAGTTTTGGCTCCTTTGTCAAAAATCAAGTGACCATAGGTGTGTGGGTTCATTTCTGGGTCTTCAATTCTATTCCATTGGTCTATCTGTCTGTCTCTGTACCAATACCATGCAGTTTTTATCACTATTGCTCTGTAATACTGCTTGAGTTCAGGGATAGTGATTCCCTCTGAAGTCCTTTTATTGTTGAGGATAGTTTTAGCTTTCCTGGGTTTTTTGTTATTCCAGATGAATTTACAATTTTTTCTGTATAACTCTTTGAAGAATTGGATTGGTATTTTGATGGGGATTGCATTGAATCTGTAGATTGCTTTTGGTAAAATGGCCATTTTTACTATATTAATCCTGCCAATCCATGAGCATGGGAGATCTTTCCATCTTCTGAGGTCTTCTTCAATTTCTTTCTTCAGAGGCTTGACGTTCTTATTGTACATGTCTTTTACTTGCTTGGTTAAAGTCACATCGAGGTATTTTATATTATTTGGGTCTATTATGAAGGGTGTCGTTTCCCTAATTTCTTTCTCGGCTTGTTTCTCTTTTGTGTAGAGGAAGGCTATTGATTTATTTGAGTTAATTTTATACCCAGCCACTTTGCTGAAGTTGTTTGTCAGCTTTAGTAGTTCTCTGTTGGATCTTTTGGGATCACTTAGTATACTATGATATCATCTGCAAATAGTGATATTTTGACTTCTTCTTTTCCAATCTGTATCCCCTTGATCTCCTTTTGTTGTCTGATTGCTCTGGCTAGAACTTCAAGAACTATACTGAAAAGTAGGGGAGAGTCAGGAGCCTTGTCTAGTCCCTGATTTTAGTGGGATTGCTTCAAGTTTCTCTCCATTTAGTTTAATGTTAGCGACTGGTTTGCTGTATATGGCTTTTACTATGTTTAGGTATGGGCCATGAATTCCTATTCTTTCCAGGACTTTTATCATGAAGGGGTGTTGAATTTTGTCAAATGCTTTCTCAGCATCTAAAGAAATGATCATGTCGTTTTGTTCTTTCAGTTTGTTTATATAGTGGATTACGTTGATGGTTTTCCGTATATTAAACCATCCTTGCATGCCGGGATGAAGCCTACTTGATCATGGTGGATGATTGTTTTGATGTGCTCTTGGATTCAGTTTGCCAGAATTTTATTGAGTATCTTTACGTTGATATTCATAAGAAAAATTGGTCTAAAGTTCTCTTTCTTTGTTGGATCTTTGTGTGATTTAGGTATAAGAGTAACTGTGCCTTCACAGAAGGAATTTGGTAGTGCTCCATCTGTTTGAATTTTGTTGAATAGTTTGGATAGTATTGGTATGAGGTCTTCTATAAAGGTCTGATAGAATTCTGCACTAAACCTGTCTGGACCTGGACTTCCTTTTTAAAATTTTTTTAGTTTTCATAATGGGTATGACTTTGAATTTTGTGGTTATATTATTCCTCTGGGAGAGAGTACATGATACAAGCTTTTCTGGTTACAGATTAAGAAACACGGTATTTTGGGAGAAAGGTTTTGTCTTCGTGTTTTTAAAAAGGGTGATTAGGCTCCGGACACTTTCCAGAGTCATGCAGATCAGATTTGATAGAGGGAGACCGCCTGAAGAATTAAATTCAATAAAATCAAACAAAAAGATACCTCGATTCTAAACTTTTGTCTTGAGAATTATATTTTCCAGAATGTACATGCTTGGATTCCTCATCTCAAGGACTAACAGCTGGGTCCAGTCAAGACAGGAACATCAGGCTACCTACATTTTCTCCATTCTCCCTACCCCCTAACCCCCAAGGATGTCTCAACACCCATGTACAGATTGAAGAAGTTATGGAAGAGTCATCGCCCCAATTCCCTGGACTTTTTGGGGGCTGAAAGTGTTAATTCTAAGGTTGTTTTTATGACGAATTTAGAAATGGTTGTAATTTAACAGGGTGGGATTAGCTAAATTGAGTTGTACAGCTATAATCTCATTTGGTAACTAAGTTAAAATCATATCTTTACTTTGGTATAGAATTTATTTGTTAAAAAATTTAAAAGTACAAGGTTTAGAGCCAGTCCTTCTATTGATGCCATTACAAACTTCTGAGTCGATTACACATGTAAGTTCAGGGCCAAATAGCAAATTCATGGCTCTAAGTTTGTTAGAATACTTTCAAGATAATATTTAAGATATAAAGACAACGGTGTAAAGTTATTTATCTTTGGTTGAGACATATCTACTCCTGACAGTTTCCCTGTAGCGGGTTTAATGAAGACATTAATCATCTCTACCTCCAGGTGAGGCTTTGTGGCTAGGCAGCCACTGGGCAGAAACTGCCCATTTCGCCTACAGATCTATACTGTCCAAAAAGGCACATTTTATGCAGAGTACTTGACCGATAATCTCTACCGAGCCAGAATTATCAGCCCTTCGAGGTTTCTGCATTTCAAGAGTCTGTCAGTTGATTTTGGGCCAGAAGGCTGAAAACTTGCACTCACATGTTGCTACCAGAGGACTGTGCTAGTGGAGATTTTTCTCTACAACTCTCAGTTCTGGAAGTCATGTTAGGCTCCTATGTTTATAGATAATTGGTCATTCTCAGATTTCTGATGGGGTTGAAAACTGATTATCATCTCATAGCCTATCAGGTTGTCTTAACTGTGAAAATACATATTTTATTAGATTGTTATCAGATAGTATACAAGTTAGCCAGGATATAACATAGAATTTAAGCCTTTTTTAAGCTGGAATGGATAACTAAATGTTCTGTTTAACTGATAAAGTGTTAGACTGGGTGTTAGTTATATTTTATACTTTTAATTACAAAATGATAATAGTTGTCCTAAGATTATATTTGAGAGAAACTTTTTTTTAATTAGACAAAATGGGTGAAATGTAGGATGTCATACAGGTGAAGGCAGGTACAAGATAGAATGAGGCCTGTAATTGGATGAGAAGGAAGGATGGGTGGGAGAAATGTTTGAGAGAGAGGAGGAGATGGGAGCAAGAAGGAAGAAGCAGTAGAGAGAACATGGAGACTGATGTTATGATTCCTCTCTGTACATTTACAGGTTTTTATGAATATTCTTAAAGGATGGATGTGTACAGGGCTTTGTATGTCTAGGTGGGCAATTATATATTATCAATTGGATCAGAGGTTATTGTGTTCTGTGTTCTTTCATGTTGCAATTTAAGTTCAAGAGAGTATGTGGTGGCTGGGGATGCTAGGTTGCCACGGAATTGGGATGTGTGTTTCTGGCATGGTGGCAACCTGCCTTGGGAACTAGATAGGTAGACAGATTGTTGCCAGGCTCATAGAGAAGCCATAGGCAGTATGATATGGGATGGAGCAAAGCAGGTGAGAGGCTTTGCTGACTGAAATGAAGATATCTACCAGATATCTTGGGGCACTATGGTGCTGGACAGCATCATTTTTAATAATTTTACAGCAACAGTTTTTATTGTGTCCCAGACTAATTTCTAGCAGTTATTCTGAGGCCAGAACTTGTGCCAAGTCATATCTGGTAACATTTCCACAAAATAGTTAAATTAACAGTGGAAAGCAGACTACGATTAAATGTAGGCATACTGAGAAACAGAGGGGAATAAAGAGATCTAGTAAATCCCTCAAGGCCATCTTTGGAGTTATGAAGTGAGATAAAAATTTAAATGGGAGATTTATATAAAATGCTAAGTAGGCTTAAAAGTTTTAAAACCTAGTTTTAATAAGGGTTCTCAAACACTTCGACTCCTCTTCTAGTCCAAAATCCAGAAGCAGGGGAGAAAAAGATGGTAAATAAGACTAAGGGATATGGACCTGTTTAGAAATAGATATTTGGGGTGATTCCAATCATTTGTCTGGATACCAGCACTCCAGTTCAGTAGTGTCAGGATACCAAACAATCAGCAGTAGTTGCTTGATGCAACAGAAAAAGCTAGGCCTCCAACAAATTGGCAGGAGTCACTGGGAGCTACCTTAATGAGGTGCAGTGCCAGGAGAAGTTCTCTGCTGTTCCTCTCTCAACAAAGTGACGATCAGCAAAGACTCAAGACCAAAAAATCATTGCAAGGGTAGCTCTGCAAGTGTCCAGTCACTGTCCAGTGAGTCCTATTTATACCCTTTCCAAACATCACATCCTCCCACAGGTCTTGCCTCAGCAAAACACCATTTGATTCTGCGTCAGAAAATACCACATGACTCTTCCTCAACAAAACATGTGAGTCTGTACCACATGACACAACCAGAAACTTCCACTTCAACTGAGTATATGCACATCTGTGAATTCCTGGTAAAGGTATAGTTACATATACCATTGACTCAACATTATCTGGGTTTTAGTCTCATTATCTAAGGTGGTTTGAGAAGTTGCTAGATTTGTTTGAAATATCTTGCAAGGAGACATATTCCCCCTCCAATTGATGTCCTTCCTTTCCCCAAAATGAGATTCCTGGGAAAATCCCATTAACCTTATGGATATATCTCATTCTTTGATATATCCATTTAGAATCTTTATACCTGCTGGACTAGCTCACAAGGAACAGGGGGTTTTTATGAAAATATTTTCCAGAAAAGCCATGTGCTACTATGTTTGATCCAGTAGCAGACTATGGATGAGTCTAGGAAATGTCTATATTTTTGTTAGTGACACTCAAACATTTAGTGTGTTTTATGCTAGAAAAACTGAAGTCTAGGAATACAGAACCCATGTTTACCAGGATCCATCAGACAAATGACAGACAGGGAAACTTACAAAAGTTAAAATGGGTCTCAGCATAAATACCCAGGGATATTGGGGTGGGACCCAAACTAGCTTCATTTGGTTATCTTTTACAGCCTGAGGGGTTCCCCTAAGCTTTAGGGACCTCCACTCGGGAGGACTTTGAATTTAAGGCTGAAAGGGCTTTTAGGACTAGTTTGTATAATAAGGACATTTAAGCATGGGACTTTAAAGGGGAAACTGTTCAAGGAGACGGCTAAGACACATGACTTAAAGAAGCACTAAGGACAGAGAAGGATGATTAGGGAGATATTTTAGAATTTATATTCAGTTTTTATTTGAGTATCTCATTTACCTCATATATTTTAAGGCTTTTTAACATAACTACCAATTATATCAGTTAATTTTGTTGACCAATGTTTTACATTTTAATTAAAACAGATTACCTGTTTGTGATTTTTTTCTAAAACCTCTCTCTGTGTAGGAATTTTAAGTGCTCAAGATAAACCACTTTGGAGTATCTTTAGATCTTCCTTTTTTTCCCCAAAAAACTTGTAGGTTAGAAATTATCTCACATAAAGTCAGCTAGAGTACCTAGTGTGTGTGTGTGTGTGTGTGTGTGTGTGTGTGTGTGTGTGTGTGTGTGAGAGAGAGAGAGAGAGAGAGAGAGGGGAGGGGGAGGGAGAGGGAGGGAGGGAGAGAAAGAGAGAGACAGAGACAGAGACAGAGACAGGTAGACAGAGAGAGAGACAAGACAGACAGACAGACCAACCGACCGACCAACCATGGAAGTAGTGTCAGCTCTGTCACCTAACAACAGTGTCCTGAAAATGCACTAGTTCTGAAAGTGTGTGGGCTGCAGGTTTTACATCTAGAGTTTGGTAAGCACTGTTCTCTGTATGTGGTGGAAGTTGTGTAACAAATGGAAAGCGCTTGAAATTATGACTGCCACATAGAAGATTTTTATATAAAACTTTCCTCCTCTGCAATCTAATGCCTGCAATTTTTAAACAGTATTTTTCTGTCCTTATTCCAGAAATAGGTGAAGACCCATTTGACATCTCTCCTTTAAAGTTTCTCAGTTTGATGATGAAAAACAGATACACCTTTCTGTCTCTGTAATGTAAAGTATATGGTCACTTCAGAACCTACACAGGTTCCCTGACTTACCTCCTGGTAGAACTATTGTTCTTCCCTCTTTGAGTGTATATTTAATAAACATTTATCTGCCCTTATACACATTCGTGAAAGCTAGAACATGGCTTAATGTCTTAATTAATCCCCAGCTTATTTCTTTTTTTTTTTCTTTTTTTCAGAGCTGGGGACCGAACCCAGGGCCTTGCGCTTGCTAGACAAGTGCTCTACCGCTGAGCTAAATCCCCAACCCCAGCTTATTTCTTGAGATAGGGTTTCTCACTAAGTTTGGAACTCGCTGATTTTTTTAAGTGGACTAGCCAGCAAGCCAAAGACCTACTCTCTAAGCAGCATGAGGCTTCAAGAGCCCAGCACAGCACCTGCTTTTTAAAATAAGAGCTTATGGATTGAACTCACATACTCAAGCTTGGGCCAAGAGAACTTTATCAACTAAGCCATCTCCATGCCCTTGCTCCCTTAGCTTCTGTACATGCCCTCTACATGCAGCATGTATCTCCCTGAGACCTAGCAGAAGCAAGATAGATATTTCCTGGCAACACACCACAAAGAACTTTTTGAAAACTACATCAAGGCTTTATGATTGGTCGCTCATCATAGAACGAAAGAATGTCCTCCATCCAAAGTATGAGCAGTCCTAATAGTCCCAATTCAGGTGCTGTGAGATGCAACCCAAGAACTGAGACTCGAACTGTCGAACTGTCAGTTTACCTAAAGTGAAGTGATAGGCATCTCTGTCATTACCTTTGGTTCCAAATGGTGACAATAGAGGCTTCTGTGTATCACTCAACAAAATGAAATGAATTGCCACACATTAATATTTTTATCAACCTGACCCAACCCCTGACACAACCTGGCAATCTTCCCTGACTTATTTTCATATGAAATGATTCTAAATATCTTTATTTTTTTTGTTTATAAGGAATTTGTATAATTTTATTTCATAAGTTATTATCTACTAAGTTTTTCTTTGGAAGAAAAATTCTAGTGCAACTAGACTGGAACAGCTTTTTCCCTTCCCTCCCTTCCATTTTCTTTCATTGAAAATAGATTCTTCTCTCATACAATACATTCCAACTACAGTTTTCCCTTTCTCCACTTCTCCAAGCTATCTGCCCAGTCCCCTCTCCCCTAGATCTATTTTCCCTCCCCTTTGTCTTCAGAAAAAACAGACCTCCAAGAGCTGACAGCCAAACAGGACAAAACAAAATACAAAAATATAAGGTAAAACCCCTCCTGTCAAAGCTGTACAAAGTAACCCAATAGACAGAAAAGAGTCCCAAGAGTTGGCAAGAGAGTCAGAGATGTACCTGCTCCCACTGTTAGTGTGGGGTAAATGTACCATGCCACCAGACAGAACTTGTAAGGTTGACTGAGGCCAAAGCCTGTGAAATTCAGAATTGGGTACAGTAGGTGTGGGACCAGCCAAACTCTACCTGCTCTGTAACACATAACCATGATGCCTCAGTGAAAGTACCAGGACAGTCACTCATGGTCCAGGGAAAACACCTTAAGTCCTTTCCCATGCTAATAGAGCATCACTAACATCTCAAACTGAGACAATGGGAAACATCTATCCCTGGATCCCACCCTACTCTTCAATGTTTATAACGTCCCTATCCACATGGAATAAAATGCACAAATAATTTCACTGAGAATCATCTGCAAGTTTTACTGAGTTGCAGCACTTTGTGAAAGAGCTTTCTCTTCTAAAGCATTCATCACTGGACCTTAGACCAACCTGGCAGACTGAGCTCATTCCCCTGTTGTACCTGCTGTCCTGTTACTGCAGTCGCCAGTCCATTGCCACTGCTGTCCACCCCACCCACCATCCTTGCATTGACATTGGCACTGCCACAGTAGAGGGTAAGACCTGGGACCCCAGCTACCTACCTTGTGCAGGCTTCCCTTCTGATAGCTCTAACACTTTGGCCATTTCCTGCTGGACCAGAGACTCATGACATCCCTGATTCCACCAAGGACAAGTTCAGAGTCCCACAAAATCATCAAGTTAACATCTAAAATAACAATATACAGAGGACCTAGTACAGGCCCCATGCTTGCCACTTCCTTTTCTGTGAGCTCATGTGAGATTACTTGATTCAGTGGGCCATGTGCTCCCAGAATCCTCCATCCCCTCTGTCTCCTACCATTGTTCCTCCCTTAGTCCTTGGGGTTCTTCAATTTCAGAAGGAAGGAGACCTCCAATTTAGCCTCTCTCTCTGCATATGTCTGGCAGTGTGTCTCTACACCTACTCACATATGCTGCCAGAGAAAGCCAATCCGATGATGACTGGACATGCCAGTGGTGAGAAGCTACTCTATAAGGTCACAGAAAGATAAACTTAGAGATTAACCTAGCCATAAAACCCTTGACCTACAATTTGTCCTGCCTACAAAGTGGCCAACCAGTATGTGGTTTAACCTGAGGCCTGTATAATGAGTCCATGCCCTTCACTGAGTGGGTGGCCAGGAACCAGAGACTGGGTGACCCAGAGATACAGGGATGAAACAAACATGACTGGGAAAAAAGTTCTATGAAACAATTCCTAATGAAATTCAGCTATACTTTGATTTCATGTAAGACCTATGGTCTCTTGCCAACAGTCTCAAATCTCAGATACTCCCTAGGGAGAAGTGCAATTTGCTTTACTGTCCTCAACTATCCAAGTGCTCCCAAGGTGAATGGAAGCCAAAGAAATATGTGTGTAGGAGTTCCCAGGTTCCTATTATAAGCTAGAAACCTAGCCTCTGCTGAGCTGAGACAGCATTTCACACATTTCACTGTTCTAGAAGGCCTTGTGAGGAAGTGAACATGATTCACTGTGTTACCATGTCTCTCGCCATTCTTTCTGTTTTTCCGTCTCATTCCCTCATTTGCACTTGGGATCATGTTGACTCCTGTTAGGAAGTATTATACACATACACCTTCTGTTCAGTTGAAACCATCCCTATCAATCCCAGATCTTCCTGCCAAGGATCATTTCACAAACAGCTACAAATGACTACACAAAGGAGTAACTTCAACCTGCCATTTTTCATGGCCTCCCAGAGATATGGCGCTGAGATTTTGTAAGATGACCTTCCTTCTCTGTTTACCTTTAGGTCCAGAATATGGGTTTTCAAACGTTCTGTTTAACTCGGATTTTGCATGCTGCTATTGGGGTTTATTAGCTTATTCCTATCAGAGACCACCAGCAATCCTTTGTCATCTGACATGAGACTGTTGCTCCTGGGGCCGTGATACCCCTTAGAATTTGTGAGGGCATATGTGTGTGTCTCTTGTGTGTCTAGGTGCTTGCTGAGGGCAGAAGAGATCACACAGGAGGCAGTGTTAACTACTAAGACACATTAAGCTACTAAAAATGAAATGAGAGTCACAGTGTGCCTCAGCATAAGAGGAATGAAGTAATTTATCTGTAAAGCACATGTCTAACCTCAACTCTTTTTCCTTATGTGGAAACTTCACTAAACATAGGATCATTTAGATTTGTAAGCCTCTTCTGTCCACTGAGAAGTGATTTTGATAATTTCTTTCTTATAATAATAGGGATACATGTGTGTTGTTATCTCTCTCACACTGACTTTTCAGAAAGTATTATTTGTGTACACTTTAACCTGGTTCTTTACTATCCATGTTTTCCTCTATTTTTTACCTGAAAATTCTACAGAAATTGCTATATTTCGGGTCAGGAACAAAAAGAAAAAAATAAGACCTTCCCTGAAGATAATTAGCAATGCATACAGAAAAAATAATTTTTGTTGAACAAAACATCACCCATTTATTATTTCTTAAGGAAGTAGAGACCTTATTGTACTCTCTGCAATAATGAGAGTTTCTTAGAGTCTAGCACTGCATATGTCATACCTCCTGCTCTTTTACTACATATTTCCAGTAAAAAGGGTGACAATTCCTCTAGAGCAGGTATTAAGATTGAGCTTGGGTAAGCATGAACCTTTAAAAAGGTAACTTCTTCTCTGTGATTTAATTTTTCATACATACCTTAATGTCATAAGCAAAAGCAAGGATACATCTTGACATCATTGAAAAGACAAGGACTTAATGAAAACATTTATTGAAAACTTAATATGCTTAGAATATCTTTCATATTTCCTAGCATTTTCTTAATCTAATTCATATTATCTTACTGAATGTCATCAAATACTTAGAACATTTCCTATTATATAAACTCTATTTCAAATCAATCCAAACATTTTGAGCACTCAACTTGGTAAACAGCAGTGAAGGCTCGGTCTACAAAACTTATCTGTATACATTAGACTTTCAAGTTAGCATTTTTCTCAAAGAATTCCAAAAGTTACCAACAATTTACTTGTATATAACATGCAAAATGATGAACAGACCCTCTTCAGTCACATAGTGGAGGCTACCCCTTATCTCACTAGTGAGTAGGATTGCTTAACTTGGACTTAGAATGTCCCTTGACTTTGCCTTTAGTGCCAGCCTTGGCTGCAGCTTCAGCTTGGGCTTTCTCTTCCTCTTCAATCAAAGTCTGTTCATAATGAGATGAATAAACACCAGGCATGGTTTCACTGACCTTTGCTAAGAAGTCCATCACTTTTACGAGGCTGGTTTCAGCATAGGCTCTTGGGCCCCACAGGAACTCATAGGATGGAGGATCACTGTTAGGAACCTGAGAGTATTGTAGGTATTGTTCTCGAACTAAATCTTCAGTGATGAGCTTCCTGATATCTCCAAAGATGAGGTGTGAGATCCCATCATAGACTCCTAACATATTCAGGAAGTGCCAGACCTCCTTCTCTGGGGCACAGTAGTTGTTTAAGTAGATCACACTTAGGAGGGGGATCAGAATGCCCCTAGTAGGAAGACCCAGCTCACTGCTCCCACTTCCATCATCCTGGAATTCTAGCTTACTGACAAGCTCATAGGCTTGGCCATGGGGCTGGATTTCTTTCAACTCAAGGCCAAACACCACATCCAATCGATAGGAGGCTTTCTTGAGGATCTCAGGGAAGTGATCTTTGAACCGTCTGTTGATAACTTTGAGCATTTCTCCCTTCCTCATGGGCTGCTTCACTTTGTACTTGCATAGCATGTACTCCATCAACATTCCTGTCTTCCTGGTCATCAGATCCATCTGTGTGCTTCCAGTGGCAAGTGGGGCCCTGGAAAAACTCCTATTTTCATCCCCTCGGCTCTGGTCAGACTTTCTGCAGGCCATGCCTTTGCTGCCAGTGTTGCTTGGTGCTAAGCTTTGAGACGGCTGTGGGAAGCCAGCAGTAGAGGTGCTTGCAACAGCATCTCCTGAAGCTTGATCAAGGCAGGCAGCTGACTCTCCTTTCTTCAAGGCATTTGCTTGAGCATCTTTGAGGCCCTGGGCCTCTTCCTGGACTTGGCGACGTTTTTCACGAGCACGAGCCTTACTCTTTTGTCCTCTGGGCATGATGGCTGTAGTCAGGGACAACAGGCAAGAATCTGGGTAGACAGCAGGCAACTGAGATACCTGAATCAGGAAAATAATGTACTATGAGTATTTTGAGTATGCTGAGAACATTCTGGCTTTCAGCAGTTCTTATCCCCCTCTTTCTCCCAGATTATGATGGCAACAGTGTTCTAAGAACTCACTGTATTCTGGTCACCTTCCAAACACTGCTGTTGTAAATGATCTCAAAAGTACAACAGTGGCACTGATATTTTGACAGAAGCCAACACCTGTGTAACTGGCCTTAAGAATCTGTCTGTAGTAAAAAATTCATACTTGGTATATAAGTCTATTCAACTACCCGTGGCTGGTGAGGGCAAGGACCTTAGAGGAGAATCTACTATAGACACAGTCTTTTTTTTTTTTTTTTTTGGTTCTTTTTTTTCGGAGCTGGGGACTGAACCCAGGGCCTTGCGCTTCCTAGGCAAGCGCTCTACCACTGAGCTAAATCCCCAACCCCTATAGACACAGTCTTAACCCAGTATAATACCTAATTTTATGCTAAATCTGCATCCATATACCTGCAGATAAGCGTAGTTCTTATTCCTCCATCAAAGAAATGTCTTTTTGAAGCAGACAGACACTATTACAAATTGCCACAATTTCTAAAATTACAGAAGAAAATTGACCAATTTCAATTGTGGCAATTGATAAATCTACAATACAACCCCTACTCAGGGTATACACTGTAGAAGACAGCAAAAAAAAAAAGATTATAAGAGTCAGAGTACCAATATTTTGAGTACTGAGATTATGTCTTCTATATATGAAGGCTTCTATATATGAAGACTATACATGAAGATTATGTCATATATATGAAGAACCTGTATCCATGCAATTACCATGGCAGCTTAAACAAGACTTGAAAGGTGACACACCACCAATTTACATGCTAACATGGATGGGGAAAACCTCACAAAACCCTACCTCAGGGGAAGCACTAGAGACAATGGCCATTAAGAGGGAGAATCAGCCTTCTGCAGGTATGATACTTTAATTGGTTTTCTGATACCAAGATGTCAGTCCTAAAATTACATACGTAGAAGCAACACTAATGGGATTCAACAGGCTATACTTGTTTTATAATAAATATAAATTTGTATTTATATAATAAATATGTGTATTTTTACTTATAACAATATTATTATATTGTTACACATATAAGAGTATATAAAATATACGTATGTATATATATTGTTATACATGTAACAGTAATAATTAAAGAAAATAGACCATGAATTTGAGAGGGAGTAGGGGAGACATAAGAGGAGTAGGAGGGAGAAGGGGGAAATGATATAAATACAATGCATATAAATGAAATAAAAAGAATCGAAAGTAAAAACAACCACAGCACTGAGGAGGCCAAGACAAGCAGATCGTTGTATGTTCAAGGACATAGTGGTTTACATTGAGAGTTCCAGGGCAGCCAGACCTACATACAAAAAAAATTGTAACAAAAAAATAGAAAAAGACAGAAGAAACAGGAATCACTGGCATATAGACTCCCAATCTCAGTGCTGGGGTGGTAGAGATGAGCAGCTCCATGGGACCTACAAGTCAGGCTCACCTCCTTAAAGCTCTAACTCAGATAATCACCTGTCTGGCCTCTGCTTTCCACAAGCATGCACACTGGCAGAAAACAAATACACACAAATACACAAAGATGTGAGGGAGATGCTGAAAGTCCCAACAGTAATCTTTTGTCTAATGGGTTGAAAAGGCCCTGGGAACAGTGACTAGCTTGTCAGGCCTACACGTCCCGGTCCTACTACAGGGCCTGGGCTTTAAGTGACCTCATTATTTCTGGAAGTGATCCCACATGTTCATCTATCGTCACAGAAATTAGCAACTGCAGACCAAGGGTATGGTGGGCCTGTACTGGGCTTAGGCTGTCCCTTCTCAGAGAGCACTCTCAGAGGAGCAGACATGGCTCTCACATCACCAGCTCCTCATTCACGAGCACTTTAAATGTCCATGCTATGAGCTAGGTTTCAGTTTGCATTCAATCAGGACATTAGCATCCCACTCAAACATTCGTTGTCTGCATTCATTTACTAAGTTGTGGGAACTGTTGTCAAGTAGCACACATGGAACCTTGTACATTAATCACAAGCTCCTCCACTCCCCTAACCCACTGCTCTATTTCCTCACTTCCTTTCCCTCCTCCTGGTCAATTTCCCACTATCCTCTGATTTCTAACAGTACATGACAGGTTTAGAGAGAGGCTTTAACTCTTTCTTGTGTTTGCTTATATTAAATAATCTGTGATTTTACAACCCTGGGAATTCAACCCAAGCCTTCAGAAATGCTAAGGAACCTCTAAGTTTCTAGTCTCTGCACACTTTATTTTTACTGATATTAATATTACTGATAATAATATTAATATTATTACTACCTACTACTACTGCTACTACAATAATAATTATTGTAGTTGTAGATACTGCAATGGGCACATGTTTATTTCATTTTAAAGCAGGCATCCATATACTGAAGCATCCCCTCCCTACTTGTGTGCATACTGTACTGATCTTTTATTTTAAAGAGGGGACCCAGGGGCTGGAGAGATGGCTCAGCGGTTAAGAGCAGTGACTGCTCTTCCAGAGGTCCTGAGTTCAAATCCCAGCAACCACATGGTGGCTCACAACCATCTGTAATGGGATCTGGTGTGTCTGAAGAAAGCTACAGTGTACTCGTATACATAAAATAAATAAATCTTAAAAAAAAATAAATAAAGAGGGGACCCAAACCTTGCAATATTCTGAGGCAGGGACTGCCCACTCATACACACTGTGTTGGTCCTTTTTTTTTTTTTTTTTTTTTTTTAAAGAGGACTCCCAAACCTCTCAATATTCTGTGGCAAGGACCACCCCCTACACATATTTACACATATTGTATTGGTCCTTTTAAAAAAAATAAGGACACAAAAACCTAATGATATTCTGTGGCAGGCTCCGCCCATTTACACTTACTGCACTTTCTTTTTTAAAAATAGTGTACCCAAACCTGGAGATATTCTGTCTAGTCACACATACTATGCTGGCCCGTTTTCTTTTTTTTCTTTTTTTTTTTTTTACCAAGATGGCGGCAGCCAAATCTCATGTGTGCTGTTTTTTTTTTTTTAATATAGGGCATTCAAACCTCGCCATAGTCTGTGGAAAAGACTGCCCACTCACACATATTGTATTGGTCCTTTTAAAAAAAAAATTAGGACACCCAAACCTTGCGATATTCCGTGGCAGGCACTGTATTTTCTTGAGGGAGAGGGTACCCAAACCTCGCGGTATTCTGAGGCAGAAATTGCCCAGTCACGCGTACTGTGTTGGTCCTTTTTTAAACTTTTATTTATTTATTTTTTTGGTAAGAGGGCACTCAAACCTCGCGAGATTCTGAGGCAAGGACCGCCCACTCAAGTAACTCTGCTGTTCCCTTTAAGAAAGCATCCAAACCTCGCGAGATTCTGTGGAAGCGCCTCTCCCAACCTATGCGCAGACTGCCAGGTTCCTTTTCCCCCACTAAAATAGCACACAAATCTCGCGAGACTAAACCTACTGATCTCCAGAGACAGAGACAGCACTCTTCACCTTCACTCCCCACCTCCTTTTAAGAGGGCATCCAAATCTCGCGAGATTCTAAGGCACAGACTGGACTGCCCACTCACACACACTGCGTTGATCCCTTTTAAAGACTGAATCCAAACCTCGCGAGATTCTGAGGAAGTACTCCCCACCCCAACTCTACGCATACTGGGGTGTCCCTTTCCTTCATCCTCCAAAAAGATCACCCAAACCTCATGAGGCTCAAACTTTCAATATTCTGAGGCAGCGACACCACCCTTCATCCCTCCCTCCTCTGAACATACTGTTCTAGTCCTTTTCTAAAGACAGATGGCACCCAAATCTTGCCATATTCTGAGGCAATACCGCCCCCCAACAAACACACGGGTGCGTACTTTGGGATCCTCCTTTCCCTCTAAAATGTCACCCAAACCTCGAGACCAAACCTCGCGATATCTGAGGCAGTGGCACCACCGTTCACCCCCTCCCTGCCCCATGGGCATACTGTGCTGGTCCCTTTGTAAGGTGGTACCCAAACCTCACGCTATTCTGAGGCAGGGAAAGGACCCTACCATCACCCACGCATACTGTACTTGCTTCTTTATTTAGGGTGGCATCTAAACCTCAAGATATTCCAAGGTAGCCCTCCCCAAGCCCCATCAGTATGCATACTGGTTTTTTCTTTTTAAAGACGGCAAAATCTCGCGAGATTTTGAGGCAGCGTCTCTAGCTCTGTCTCTTGTCATATGCTGGGAACAGCTAACAGCTGACCAACAGAGGCCTTTTTTGGTTGTTGTTTGCTAGAACATACTTTTATTGAATTTCTGTTTCTCTAACTCTGCTTCCTTAGGAATGAAGTTGGATCCCTGACTTTCCTCAGGCATGCTAGGCGGTTCAGTGTGGATACACATTTAGATGCTCCCTCCTTCAAAGCCTGCTTTAGACTTGTGTTAAGACTCTGCCTTCTGTTAAGTTAGGCCTACTTTCTTCCGGCTTTACAGTACATTCTTATTATCTACTCAGGGTTCTTACCTTGGACTGCAGACCTCTCTTAGAAGTATTCTGCGGCCGATCTACGGGTACAGAGTGGTCGTCTGTGCCGAGGTTACTAATGCAGACTCCTATTTCCACAGGAAGAAATAAACTACATCCGGGGGAGGGCAGGCTCTTAAGATTGACAGCAGGGCCAGGATGGGCCGTCTCTGCTGTGGGCCCAAGACAGTGAAAAGTCCTAAATGGCTCACTGTACACACGTAAATCTTCAGAGCCTACACAATTGCGACACTGTCCTCAGTCCACTGCACACAGAACTCCCTGCCTCTGAAGACTGACAGTAGCACATACCCTACCTATCCTGTCGTGGTAGAGGTCTCTTACACCCCACCATCTCCACATTTTTGTATACCACACCCCTACATGCCCCCCCCCCAGGCACACGGACGCACTCCCTAGACACCTTGGGATTTAACCCTCAACTTTCACACAGTTTTCTGCCCTTCTAGATTCTGCAGGGCAAAATGAGGGTAATAAGGTCTTGATGGGGTAGGTCTCAGGTTGAGCCAGTTACTAGTTATATCTTTCCTCAATTGCTGCTCCATCTTTATCCCCGCACATTTTGAAGGCAGTGTAAATTTTTGGGTGCAGGTTTTGTGGGTGGGTTGATGTCTCCCTCCCACCACTGGAAGTCCTTCCTAAATACAGGAGGTGACCACTCCAGGTTCCATATTCTCACTGCCAGGAGTCTCAACTAGGGTCACCCCAATATCCTCGGAAGAGCCTCCCATATCCCAGATCTCCAGCTTATCCCAGAAATACCCCCTCCCTGCTGATTTCATTTCTCTTTTCCAGCCTTACCCTCTGCCCCTGCTCTCCATATATCTGATCCACACTTCCCTCCCCTCCCCACCCTCTCTCTAACCCAAGGCTTTCTGTCCATCTACTTCCTATTTATTCCTATTTCTATTTTATTTCCCCTTGTGAGTAAGATTCAAGCATCCTCCTTTCAGCCCTCCTTGTTATTTAGCTTATCAGAGTCTCCTCATGGCTTATTCAGCTTCCTTTCTTATAGAAGCCAGAACCACCAGCCCAGGGATGCCACCATCTACAATGGGCTAAGGGCCCTGTCCCAGGTTCCTCAGAAAATTGGACATTGCACTACCTGAGGATCCAGCTATACCACTCCTGGGCATATACCCAAAAGATGCCCCAACATATAACAAGGACACATGCTCCACTATGTTCATAGCAGCCTTATTTATAATAGCCAGAAGCTGGAAAGAACCCAGATGTCCCTCAACAAAGGAATGGATACAAAAAATATGGTACATCTACACAGTGGAATATTACTCAGCTATCAAAAACAATGACGTCATGAAATTCGTAGGCAAATGATGGACCTAGAATATGTCATCCTGAGTGAGGTAACCAATCACAGAAAAACACACAGGGTATGCACTCACTGATAAGTGGATACTAGCCCAAAAGCTTGGAATACCTAAGAAAAAATTCATAGATTATATGAATCTCAAGAAGAAAGAACACCAAAATGTGGATGCTTCAGTCCTTCTTAAAATGGGGAACAAAATATTCATAAAAGGAGAGAGATATGGAGACAAAGTTTGGAGGAGAGACCAAAGGAATGGCCATTCAGAGCCTGCCCCACCTGGGGATCCAGCCTATATACATACACAGCCACCAAACCTAGACAATATTTCTGATGCCATGAAGTGCCTGCTGACAGGAGCCTGATATAGCTGTCCCCTGAAAGGCTCGGCCAGAGCCTGAAAAATACAGAGGCGGATGCTTGCAGCCAACCATCAGACTGAACACAGGGACTCTAATGGAGGACTTAGAGAAAGGACTGAAAGAGCTGAAGGGGTTTGCAACCCCATATGAACAACAATATCAACCAACCAGAGCCCCCAGGGACTAAACCACCATCCAAAGACTACACATAGACAGACCCATGGCTCTAGCTGCATATGTAGCAGAGGATGGCATTGCTGGGTACCGAAAAGCCTTTGGTCCTGTCAAGGCTGGAAGCTCCAGTGTAGGGGAACGTCAGGGTGGAGAGGTGGGAAGGGGTAGGTGGGTAGGGAAACACACTCCTAGAAGAAGGGGGAGAGGGGATGAGATAGGGGGTTTACGGACAGGAAACCAGGAAAGGGTATAACATTTAAAATGTAAATTAAAAGTCCAATAAAAAATGCCTTACAGCCAGATCTTTTATAGGCATTTCCTCTATTGTGACCCTGGAAACTCATACCTGAGACAGTAGACACCTCCCTGCTCCATGCCAACTTCCTGGCTTGAAACATATGTCACATTTCCCACATAAGGAAACGTGATCTGCAGCCAGAATACGGGAAATGCATAGGCGAATGCCCATCATTAAACCACTGAACTGAGAACGGGACCCCGTTGAAGGAATCAGAGAAAGGACAGAAAGAGCTTGAAGGGGCTTGAGACCCCATATGTACAACAATGCCAACCAACCAGAGCTTCCAGGGACTAAGCCACTACCTAAAGACTATACATGGACTGACCCTGGACTCTGACCTCATAGGTAGCAATGAATATCCTAGTAAGAGCACCAGTGGAAGGGGAAGCCCTGGGTCCTGCTAAGACTGAACCCCCAGTGAACTAGACTGTTGGGGGGAGGGCGGTAATGAGGGAAGGATGGGGAGGGGAACACCCATATAGAAGGGGAGAGGGAGGGGTTAGGGGGATGTTGGCCTGGAAACTGGGAAAGGGAATAAAATTTGAAATGTAAGAAATACCCAATTTAATAAAGATGAGGGGAAAAAAGGAAACGTGATCTGTGGTCACAAAGGCCCAGAAAAGAGTTCTCCATGCTAATGAGGCACCCTGAGGGTTCAGCCAATAAGATTCCCTTCCCAGACATTCCTCCCTGAAAAAGGTATTTAATCTTGGATCCACTCTGAGAAGTTGGTATGGTATGCCAAGCATGATGGTATCATTTTCTACAATGAACAGTCAATAACGAGTTTAGAACCATGAACAGTCTCTTTCATCCAGCTACAGAGTGGGGAGCCATGGAGCAGGCATTTGACTATCCAGCTGCAGCTTAATTCTCCCGCAGAAGCCCTTTCTGTGCTTCCACCTACAACTACCACCAAGCTAAGGGCACTCACTGCTGAGCAAGGCCAGAGATCCCTATTCTATTTCCCCCAGCCCTGGGCTAGACGACTTCCTCATCTCATTGGCCCCCTTTCTCCCTCTCCCCCCTCTCTAAGCCTTATCTAGTAGTATAATAAGCAGATGTATACCTTTTAGAGTAGAGCTGGGCTCTAAATCAATATGCTTTATACAAACTGTTTTCTGGAATTTTATGGACCTCAATAGTTATTTTATATTGACTGAGTAGGTTTACTAAATAGCTAAGTAATGCATAAGTCCACTAATATTTTGAATGTTGAATATGTTTATTTACATGTGGATGCTCAATCTCACCGTTTTACTTATACATAGGTATTCATACACAAGTGGGCTCCTGACGTGCAATTTTTCTGCAGATAATTTGTGCTGATAAGGTTATTCATGTTAGAAAATGTTTTCAATTAATCTCATGATTAAGGTATATGGACTTGGATTGGAGGAATTGTTGTTCTGCTTCCTACTTCTGCAAACACTTCCTCAGGCAACCTGGGGAGACCAAGGAGCTTGTTCATAATGTTCTGCTCTGACTCCTTATCACTGGAAATTCTGAGTGTTAAATGGGCAGTGTACAGAAATTTCTCAGCTCAGTGCCGAATCATTGTAAGACTTCAGCAATACTCTTCATTACCATTGCTACGTTATTATTTATTTAACATTTAAAAAGTTTTATTTTAATAGTGTATATTATCACATAAAATTACGGGCTTCATTGTGCCATATTCAAATGTGATTACATTGTGCTTGATTTAACCTTTCTTCTTCCCCTCTTGCGGATGTCCTTCCTCTTCACAAATTTTCTCCTATTTCTAGATCCTCCCCTTTATATTTTCTCTCTTTCTCTCTCTCTCTCTCTCTCTCTCTCTCTCTCTCTCTCTTCTCTCTCTCTCTCTCTCTCTCTCTCTCTCTCTCTCTCTCACACACACACACACACAAACACACACAGAGTCACAACTAGATGCCCTATCTGCAAGAAAAATTTCAGTATTTTCCTCAAAAGTCTGTCTTATTTTGCTTAACATGATGGTCTCTAGATCCATCCATTTTTGTGAAAATAGCATAATTTTGTTCTTTAAAAAAATCTGTGTGCTTTGGAAGTCCTTGATCCACTTGGACTTAAGCTTTGTACAGGGTGATAAGCATGGATCGATCTGCATTCTTCTACATGCTGACATCCAGTTGAACCAGTACCATTTGTTGAAAATGCTATCTTTCTTTCATTGGATGGTTTTAGCTCCTTTGCCAAAAATCAAGTGACCGTAGGTGTGTGGCTTCATTTCTGGGTCTTCAATTCTGTTCCACTGGTCTATCTGCCTGTCTCTGTATTAATACCATACAGTTTTTAATCACTATTGCTCTGTAATACTGCTTGAAGTCAGGAATGGTGATTCCCTCCAGAAGTTCTTTTATTGTTGAGTATAGTTTTTGCTATCCTGGGATTTTTGCTATTCTAAATGAATTTGAAAATTGCTCTTTCTAACTATGAAGAATTGAGTTGGAATTTTATTGGGGATTGCATTGAATCTGTAGATTGCTTTTAGTGCAGATGCTTCACTCCTACTTTTTTTTTTTTTTTTGATTCTTTTTTTTTTTTTTTATTAACTTGAGTATTTCTTATATACATTTCGAGTGTTATTCCCTTTCCCGGTTTCCGGGCAAACATCCCCCTCCCCCCTCCCCTTCCTTATGGGTGTTCCCCTCCCAACCCTCCCCCCATTGCCGCCCTCCCCCCATAGACTAGTTCACTGTGGGTTCAGTCTTAGCAGGACCCAGGGCTTCCCCTTCCACTGGTGCTCTTACTAGGATATTCATTGCTACCTATGGGGTCAGAGTCCAGGGTCAGTCCATGTATAGTCTTTAGGTAGTGGCTTAGTCCCTGGAAGCTCTGGTTGCTTGGCATTGTTGTACTTTTGGGGTCTCGAGCCCCTTCAAGCTCTTCCAGTTCTTTCTCTGATTCCTTCAATAGGGGACCTATTCTCAGTTCAGTGGTTTGCTGCTGGCATTCGCCTCTATATTTGCTGTATTCTGGCTGTGTCTCTCAGGAGCGATCTACATCCGGCTCCTGTCGGTCTGCACTTCTTTGCTTCATCCATCTTGTCTAATTGGGTGGCTGTATATGTATGGGCCACATGTGGGGCAGGCTCTGAATGGGTGTTCCTTCAGTCTCTGTTTCAATCTTTGCCTCTCCCTTCCCTGCCAAGGGTATTCTTTTTCCTCATTTAAAGAAGGAGTGAAGCATTCACATTTTGATCATCCGTCTTGAGTTTCGTTTGTTCTAGGGATCTAGGGTAATTCAAGCATTTGGGCTAATAGCCACTTATCAATGAGTGCATACCATGTATGTCTTTCTGTGATTGGGTTAGCTCACTCAGGATGATATTTTCCAGTTCCAACCATTTGCCTACGAATTTCATAAACTCGTTGTTTTTGATAGCTGAGTAATATTCCATTGTGTAGATGTACCACATTTTCTGTATCCATTCCTCTGTTGAAGGGCATCTGGGTTCTTTCCAGCTTCTGGCTATTATAAATAAGGCTGCGATGAACATAGTGGAGCACGTGTCTCTTTTATATGTTGAGGCATCTTTTGGGTATATGCCCAAGAGAGGTATGGCTGGATCCTCAGGCAGTTCAATGTCCAATTTTCTGAGGAACCTCCAGACTGATTTCCAGAATGGTTTTACCAGTCTGCAATCCCACCAACAATGGAGGAGTGTTCCTCTTTCTCCACATCCTCGCCAGCATCTGCTGTCACCTGAGTTTTTGATCTTAGCCATTCTCACTGGTGTGAGGTGAAATCTCAGGGTTGTTTTGATTTGCATTTCCCTTATGACTAAAGATGTTGAACATTTCTTTAGGTGTTTCTCAGCCATTCGGCATTCCTCAGCTGTGAATTCTTTGTTTAGCTCTGAACCCCATTTTTTAATAGGGTTATTTGTTTCCCTGCGGTCTAACTTCTTGAGTTCTTTGTATATTTTGGAAATAAGGCCTCTATCTGTTGTAGGATTGGTAAAGATCTTTTCCCAATCTGTTGGTTGCCGTTTTGTCCTAACCACAGTGTCCTTTGCCTTACAGAAGCTTTGCAGTTTTATGAGATTCCATTTGTCGATTCTTGATCTTAGAGCATAAGCCATTGGTGTTTTGTTCAGGAAATTTTTTCCAGTGCCCATGTGTTCCAGATGCTTCCCTAGTTTTTCTTCTATTAGTTTGAGTGTGTCTGGTTTGATGTGGAGGTCCTTGATCCACTTGGACTTAAGCTTTGTACAGGGTGATAAGGATGGATCGATCTGCATTCTTCTACATGTTGCCCTCCAGTTGAACCAGCACCATTTGCTGAAAATACTATCTTTTTTCCATTGGATGGTTTTGGCTCCTTTGTCAAAAATCAAGTGACCATAGGTGTGTGGGTTCATTTCTGGGTCTTCAATTCTATTCCATTGGTCTATCTGTCTGTCTCTGTACCAATACCATGCAGTTTTTATCACTATTGCTCTGTAATACTGCTTGAGTTCAGGGATAGTGATTCCCCCTGAAGTCCTTTTATTGTTGAGGATAGCTTTAGCTATCCTGGGTTTTTTGTTATTCCAGATGAATTTGCAAATTGTTCTGTCTAACTCTTTGAAGAATTGGATTGGTATTTTGATGGGGATTGCATTGAATCTGTAGATTGCTTTTGGTAAAATGGCCATTTTTACCATATTAATCCTGCCAATCCATGAGCATGGGAGATCTTTCCATCTTCTGAGGTCTTCTTCAATTTCTTTCCTCAGTGTCTTGAAGTTCTTATTGTACAGATCTTTTACTTGCTTGGTTAAAGTCACACCGAGGTACTTTATATTATTTGGGTCTATTATGAAGGGTGTCGTTTCCCTAATTTCTTTCTCGGCTTGTTTCTCTTTTGTATAGAGGAAGGCAACTGATTTATTTGAGTTAATTTTATACCCAGCCACTTTGCTGAAGTTGTTTATCAGCTTTAGTAGTTCTCTGGTGGAACTTTTGGGATCACTTAAATATACTATCATGTCATCTGCAAATAGTGATATTTTGACCTCTTCTTTTCCGATCTGTATCCCTTTGATCTCCTTTTGTTGTCTGATTGCTCTGGCTAGAACTTCAAGAACTATATTGAATAAGTAGGGAGAGAGTGGGCAGCCTTGTCTAGTCCCTGATTTTAGTGGGATTGCTTCAAGTTTCTCTCCATTTAGTTTAATGTTAGCAACTGGTTTGCTGTATATGGCTTTTACTATGTTTAGGTATGGGCCTTGAATTCCTATTCTTTCCAGGACTTTTATCATGAAGGGGTGTTGAATTTTGTCAAATGCTTTCTCAGCATCTAATGAAATGATCATGTGGTTCTGTTCTTTCAGTTTGTTTATATAATGGATCACGTTGATGGTTTTCCGTATATTAAACCATCCCTGCATGCCTGGGATGAAGCCTACTTGATCATGGTGGATGATTGTTTTGATGTGCTCTTGAATTCGGTTTGCCAGAATTTTATTGAGTATTTTTGCGTCGATATTCATAAGGGAAATTGGTCTGAAGTTCTCTTTCTTTGTTGTGTCTTTGTGTGGTTTAGGTATAAGAGTAATTGTGGCTTCGTAGAAGGAATTCGGTAGGGCTCCATCTGTTTCAATTTTGTGGAATAGTTTGGATAATATTGGTATGAGGTCTTCTATGAAGGTTTGATAGAATTCTGCACTAAACCCGTCTGGACCTGGGCTCTTTTTGGTTGGGAGACCTTTAATGACTGCTTCTATTTCCTTAGGAGTTATGGGGTTGTTTAACTGGTTTATCTGTTCCTGATTTAACTTCGATACCTGGTATCTGTCTAGGAAATTGTCCATTTCCTGAAGATTTTCAAATTTTGTTGAATATAGGTTTTTATAGTAAGATCTGATGATTTTTTGAATTTCCTCCGAATCTGTAGTTATGTCTCCCTTTTCATTTCTGATTTTGTTAATTTGGACACACTCTCTGTGTCCTCTCGTTAGTCTGGCTAAGGGTTTATCTATCTTGTTGATTTTCTCAAAGAACCAACTTTTGGTTCTGTTGATTCTTTCTATGGTCCTTTTTGTTTCTACTTGGTTGATTTCAGCTCTGAGTTTGATTATTTCCTGCCTTCTACTCCTCCTGGGTGTATTTGCTTCTTTTTGTTCTAGAGCTTTTAGGTGTGCTGTCAAGCTGCTGACATATGCTCTTTCCTGTTTCTTTCTGCAGGCACTCAGCGCTATGAGTTTTCCTCTTAGCACAGCTTTCATTGTGTCCCATAAGTTTGAGTATGTTGTATCTTCATTTTCATTAAATTCTAAAAAGTTTTTAATTTCTTTCTTTATTTCTTCCTTGACCAGGTTATCATTGAGTAGAGCATTGTTCAATTTCCACGTATATGTGGGCATTCTTCCCTTATTGTTATTGAAGACCAGTTTTAGGCCGTGGTGGTCCGATAGCACGCATGGGATTATTTCTATCTTTCTGTACCTGTTGAGGCCCGTTTTTTGACCAATTATATGGTCAATTTTGGAGAAAGTACCATGAGGAGCTGAGAAGAAGGTATATCCTTTTGCTTTAGGATAGAATGTTCTATAAATATCCGTTAAGTCCATTTGGCTCATGACTTCTCTTAGTCTGTCTACATCACTGTTTAATTTCTGTTTCCATGATCTGTCCATTGATGAGAGTGGGGTGTTGAAATCTCCCACTATTATTGTGTGAGGTGCAATGTGTGTTTTGAGCTTTAGTAAGGTTTCTTTTACATATGTAGGTGCCCTTGTATTTGGGGCATAGATATTTAGGATTGAGAGTTCATCTTGGTTGATTTTTCCTTTGATGAATATGAAGTGTCCTTCCTTATCTTTTTTGATGACTTTTAGTTGGAAATTGATTTTATTTGATATTAGAATGGCTACTCCAGCTTGCTTCTTCTGACCATTTGCTTGGAAAGTTGTTTTCCAGCCTTTCACTCTGAGGTAGTGTCTGTCTTTGTCTCTGAGGTGTGTTTCCTGTAGGCAGCAGAATGCAGGGTCCTCGTTGCGTATCCAGTTTGTTAATCTATGTCTTTTTATTGGGGAGTTGAGGCCATTGATATTGAGAGATATTAAGGAATAGTGATTATTGCTTCCCGTTATATTCATATTTGATGTGAGGTTATGTTTGTGTGCTTTCATTCTCTTTGTTTTGTTGCCAAGACGATTAGTTTCTTGCTTCTTCTATGGTATAGCTTGCCTCCTTATGTTGGGCTTTACCATTTATTATCCTTTGTAGTGCTGGATTTGTAGAAAGATATTGTGTAAATTTGGTTTTGTCATGGAATATCTTGGTTTCTCCATCAATGTTAATTGAGAGTTTTGCTGGATACAGTAATCTGGGCTGGCATTTGTGTTCTCTTAGGGTCTGTATAACATCAGTCCAGGATCTTCTGGCCTTCATAGTTTCTGGCGAGAAGTCTGGTGTGATTCTGATAGGTCTCCCTTTATATGTTACTTGACCTTTTTCCCTTACTGCTTTTAATATTCTTTCTTTATTTTGTGCGTTTGGTGTTTTGACAATTATGTGACGGGAGGTGTTTCTTTTCTGGTCCAATCTATTTGGAGTTCTGTAGGCTTCCTGTATGTCTATGGGTATCTCTTTTTTTAGGTTAGGGAAGTTTTCTTCTATGATTTTGTTGAAGATATTTACTGGTCCTTTGAGCTGGGAGTCTTCACTCTCTTCTATACCTATTATCCTTAGGTTTGATCTTCTCATTGAGTCCTGGATTTCCTGTATGTTTTGGACCAGTAGCTTTTTCCGCTTTACATTATCTTTGACAGTTGAGTCAATGATTTCTATGGAATCTTCTGCTCCTGAGATTCTCTCTTCCATCTCTTGTATTCTGTTGGTGAAGCTTGTATCTACAGCTCCTTGTCTCTTCTTTTGGTTTTCTATATCCAGGGTTGTTTCCATGTGTTCTTTCTTGATTGCTTTTATTTCCATTTTTAATTCCTTCAACTGTTTGATTGTGTTTTCCTGGAATTCTTTCAGGGATTTTTGCGATTCCTCTCTGTAGGCTTTTACTTGTTTATTAATGTTTTCCTGTGCTTCCCTAAGTGTGTTCAGGTCTTTCCTGAAGTCCTCCAGCATCATGATCAAATATGATTTTGAAACTAGATCTTGCTTTTCTGGTGTGTTTGGATATTCCATGTTTGTTTTGGTGGGAGAATTGGGCTCCGATGATGGCATGTAGTCTTGGTTTCTGTTGCTTGGGTTCCTGCGCTTGCCTCTCGCCATCAGATTATCTCTAGTGTTACTTTGTTCTGCTATTTCTGACAGTGGCTAGACTGTCCTATAAGCCTGTGTGTCAGGAGTGCTGTATACCTGTTTTCCTCTCTTTCAGTCAGTTATGGGGACAGAGTGTTCTGCTTTCGGGCGTGTAGTTTTTCCTCTCTACAGGTCTTCAGCTGTTCCTGTGGGCCTGTGTCTTGAGTTCACCAGGCAGCTTTCTTGCAGCAGAAAATTTGGTCTTACCTGTGGTCCCGAGGCTCAGGTTTGCTCGTGGGGTGCTGTCCAGGGGCTCTCTGCAGCGGCAGCAACCAGGAAGACCTGTGCCGCCCCTTCCGGGAGCTTCAGTGCACCAGGGTTCCAGATGGTCTTTGGCTTTTTCCTCTGGCGTCCGAGATGTGTGTGCAGGGAGCAGTCTCTTCTGGTTTCCCAGGCCTGTCTGCCTCTCTGAAGGTTTAGCTCTCCCTCCCACGGGATTTGGGTGCAGAGAACTGTTTATCCGGTCTGTTTCCTTCAGGGTCCGGCGGTGTCTGTGGCAGGGGTCCTGCCGCTCCTGGGCCCTCCCCCACGGGAGCCCAGAGGCCTTATACAGTTTCCTCTTGGGCCAGGGATGTGGGCAGGGGTGAGCAGTGTTGGTGGTCTCTTCCGCTCTGCAGCCTCAGGAGTGCCCACCTGACCAGGCGGTTGGGTCTCTCTCTCACCGGGTCTGGGAGCAGAGAGCTGCTGCGGGCCGGGATCCGCGGGTGTGGGACTTCCGGTAAACACAGAACGTGCCCGGTTCTAGAGAAATTCTGCTTCCGTGTGTCCCAAGCTCACCAGGCAGCTTTCTTGCAGCAGAAAATTTGGTCTTACCTGTGGTCCCGAGGCTCAAGTTCGCTCGTGGGGTGCTGCCCAGGGGCTCTCTGCAGCGGCAGCAACCAGGAAGACCTGTGCCGCCCCTTCCGGGAGCTTCAGTGCACCAGGGTTCCAGATGGTCTTTGGCTTTTTCCTCTGGCGTCCGAGATGTGTGTGCAGGGAGCAGTCTCTTCTGGTTTCCCAGGCCTGTCTGCCTCTCTGAAGGTTTAGCTCTCCCTCCCACGGGATTTGGGTGCAGAGAACTGTTTATCCGGTCTGTTTCCTTCAGGGTCCGGCGGTGTCTGTTGCTTCACTCCTACTTTAAAGGGGGAACAAAAATATTCCTAGGAGGTAATATGTAGACAAAGTTTGGAGCAGAGACTGAAGGAATGGCCATTCAGAGCCTGTCCCACATGTGTCCATATATATATATATATATATATATATATATATATATATATATACACACACATATACATATATATATATATATATATATATATATATATATATATATATATATATCCACCAAAACTAGATAAATGGATAAAGCTAAGAAGTGCAGGTTGACAGGAACTGGATATAGATCTCTCCTGAGAGACACAGCCAGAGAATGTGAAATACATAGGTGAATGCTAGCAGCAAACCACTGAACTGAGAACAGGACCCCCGTTGGAAGAATTAGAGAAAAGATTGAAAGAGCTGATTGGAGAACAACAATGCCAACCAACCATAGCTCCCAGGGACTAAACCACTACCCAAAGACTATACATGGACTGACCCTGGGCTCCAACTGCATATGTAGCAGAGGATGGCCTTGTTGAGGCACCAGTGGAAGGGAAAACCCTTGGTCCTGTTAAGGTTGGACTCCCAGTGTAGGGGAATGTCAGGGTGGGCGGGAATAAGGGGATGGGGAGGTAACACTCTTATAGAAGAAGGGGAAGGGGAGAGGGTAGGGGGCTTATATCGGGAGAAACCAGGAAAGGGAATAACATTCGAAATGTAAATAAATAATATCCAATAAAAGTTAAATTTAAAAAAAAAAACTGTGCTTGCACTTGCGCATGAGCATGTGGAGGCCATAGATTGTGAAGGTCAGATTGTGATTGCCTTCTTCAGTTGTTCTCTGCCTATATTTTTTGAGATTTATTTGTTTCTTTTTACTTTATGTGTACAGGTGTTTTGGTTGCATTGCATTATCGGTGTACCATGTGCAGTACACACAGGATCCAGAAGAGGGTGTAGGATACTTTGGAACTTTGTATGTATGTGTGCATTTGGAAATAAGAAGAACACCAGTAAAGGGGGACAGGAAAGGGAAATGAGTCTAAATATAGCCAAGCACATGATACTTATATTGGAATATGTTACAATATAACCCATTGTTTTATGAAATGAGTATTTACTCCTAAAGCTATAATGGTTGTGAGGTACCACGTGGGTGCTGGGAATGAATGAAAACTGAGCAGACTAATAGCAATGAGTGATTTTTAACCATGATCCATCTCTCTACCCCTCTATCCTGACCGTTATTTTTCTGAGACAGGGTCTCTCATTGAACCTGAAGCTCACTGATTCACTACAGTGGCTTTTGAGAAAGCCCCCAAAGAATCATACCTAGACTTCCCAGCCTGGCCTTTTACATGTGTGCTGGGATACAAACTTAGGCCCTCATGTTTGTAAAACAAGCATTCTCCCCTGCTACCCATGATCTATTTCCTCAGTCCAATTTTGTTTTTTATTAATGGCCATTCAGAGCCTGTCCCACATGTGTGTGTGTGTGTGTGTGTGTGTGTGTGTGTGTGTGTATATATATATATATATATATATATATATATATATAACCACCAAAACTAGATAAGATGGATAAAGCTAAGAAGTGCAGGTTGACATGTTTTATTATGATCATTTACCACACACATTCTTCCTCCACTTACCTGTAGACCTAGTCTACACCTAGTCTGATACTCAGTCTTGGCTATTGGGTGAGTACAATGATAAACATGATGTAAGAGGATATGTGTGGTATAGCCTGGAGTCCTTTGGGTAAATAAGCAGGAGTTGTCTAGTTAGTGGTTCTATTTTAGCCTTTTGAAGATCATTTGTACAGATATCCACAGTGCTGTACTAATTTATATCCCATGACTCTACCCCAAGTTCTGAAGACTCAGTGAGATCTATAGTTTGGGAAACCCCCCACCATCCCCTCGACCTCTGGTCTTGGCCCTATTGTGGGCCTGTGGATCCCTAACACTTTGTTCCAACTTCTCTGTGTGGTTCTTCAGGGAATATCAGCTTTGGCTTTCTCACATCTCAGACTGCTTTCCACCCCCAGAGCAGTTTCTCAGCACTGCCTAAATGTGGCATGGGACAGATGCAGCTAAACTTCCTGCGTTTTTCCTCCCCAAGCCGACCTTACCAAACAGTGTGGCAGGACTCAGACCAACACACCTCAAGGAAATGTCTCTTTGCAGCAGAAGAAGACCATTATAGAAAATCACAACTGACCAGAATGCAAAGCTACAGAATGAAGTCCTAATGGATACATCTACAACATAACTCATAATATGTATAGTTTGCAATTGTTCAAGTGGCTGCACTGAAATATCATCCATATTGTGAAATAATGTAATGCCTCTAATTTCTGCTATTATCAAACTGAGACTTTCAAGTTACCCTTAATTCATTTTTCTTTTCATTTTTGTTAAAGTGTCATAATAGATAGGGTTTACATACTAAAAATAGAACACATCCTATTTGGATCTAAGACTCAAGCATCTTTGTGGAAAAGAAAGGTTTTAAGAACTAACAGATCAGGGGATTCCTATGAGACTGTGTTATCAGAAGCAAACACATAAAATATCAACAACATGACTGCCTAAGCAAACTGAACAAGAATGACACCAATGGACATGCCATAGTGGAAAAAGAAAATCCTATGAGGTCTCGGCCCTACACAAAGAACCTCAGACAACTGAAAAATACGAAGAATGAGAAAAATAGTCTTGTCTAGGGAAGAACTATCCAATACCAAGTGCTCAGCCCTGAAAACATACATACAAGTACATGTGTATACATAAATGTATGCAATAACAGTTCATAAAATAGGCCAGGAATTTGAAAGAGATCAAGGAGGCATATATGGGAGGGTTTGGAAGGAGGACCCAGAAGTACAAATGGTGTAATTATGTCATCATCTCAAAAATTAAATGGAATAATTTTTAAAAGGAAGTGGGATACAGAACAACACACATATAAACACACACCACGGGTAGAGTTGCTCATGCCTGTAATGTCAGAAGGATGGAGAGTTCATGCCAAGTCTAGGCTATATAGTGAGTTCAGTGACAAATTCGTCTATGTCCTGACACCATGTCTAGACCAAAACAACACATTACTACATATTTATATATTTACACTCAACTGTGTGTCTCAGTATTTGTGTATTTTCTTGCACTATTTCTTTGGCACTTTTTCCCATTTGTTTGGTCTGTCCTATTCTTGTTTGTTTTTATTTTATCTTTTTTATTATTATTAGATGCCTGATTGTTTTCTAATGAGAGGGTGAAAGAGAGAGTGTGGATTTGGGTGGGTGGAGAAGAAAGGAAGATCAGGAAGATTTGGTGAAGTTCTCTAATAGGAATATACTGTGTGAAAAAGATCTATTTAAAATAAGAAAAATGTAAAAGAGAAAAAGTAAATAAATACGGTAAAGAAAAAATATATTTGTAACTTCAGTCTTCTCCAGCTTTGTTTAGTAGTTTTCATTTCAAATACTAATTATAAAATGAAATGGATGGATGTCTTAGCTTTTTAAAGAATCCCAGAATGTTTTGAGGCTATCCAACATCACATATACATACCTGTGTGTGTGTGTGTGTGTGTGTGTGTGTGTGTGTGTTCTTTATTGTTTTCTTTCTTTGTCCTCAAGTTGGCCAAATTGGGTTCACAACTGTAATATCTGCACTCAGCCTCAGGTGGGGCATAATGTTTGCCAAAATTTTGAGGCCAGCCCCGGGTACACGTTGAATTACTGAGCATCTTGGGATACAGTTTAATGACCATTATTAAAGAAAAACAAATAATATTCTCTAACACACATTTGGTGGCTTTATTGCTTTTACCATATAATATGTGCAGCATTTTTAGTGTGGAAATGTTATCTATTATGTCCATTAACAACAATGAAAAGAAAAATGATTAAGGGGTATTGGTGACTCTCAGTCTGATAATAGTAGAAAATTGAAACATTATGCTATTTCACAATATGGATAATATCTCAGTGCAGTCATTTAACCAATTGTATATAGTTGTATGAGTTATTAAACCCTCTGAATTTTGGCTCTATATCTATGAAATGATTTTGCTAAATTATTCACTACAATCTATGGAAGGCATGAAATAAAATAAAGTAATTGGCATGGTAACTGACACATGCTATATCCTTTTGGTGACCATGTTTTCCATCCAAATACTTTTTCTTCCCTAGATCGTATATAAAGATGATAGAAGAATCCATATGTAGGACAGGACACTTTTCCTTTTATCATTTCTCCCTTTCCCTTCCTCTGTACACGCTTGTGGGTATATGTGTATGTTTCATAGTGCTGCTCTGTAGCGTGTGTGGTAGTTCCAATAGGAATTGCCCCCAAAGGCTCATGTATTTGAATGCTGAGTCATAGGGAATGGTACTATTAGGAGGTATGTCCTCGTTGGGGTAGGTGTGATTTTGTTGGAGGTAGTGTGTCATTGCGGGTTGGCTTTGAGGTTTCAGAAGCTCAAACCAGGCCTAGTGGCTCATTCTATCTTCCTCCTGCATGCAGATTTCGATGCAGAACTCTCAGCTATTTCTCTAGCACTATGTTTGCCTACATGCCACATGCCACAAGCCCCATGCCATTGATGACAATGTACTAAACTTCGGAATCTGTAAGCAAGCCCCAAAAGGTTTTCTTTTTATGAAAGTTGCAATGGACACAGTGTTCCACCACATCAGTAACTAAGACGTGTGTGTGTGTGTGTGTGTGTGTGTGTGTGTGTGTGTGTGTGTGTGTGTGTTGAGGTTTCCCACCATGGGAAACTTCACCCACTGGCTTCTAGGATTTTCCTGTTTCCACCTTTCATTTCCTGTTTCCACCTTTCATTTATTATTGGTAGAAGGGCTGGGATTACAGACATGTTCATATCAAGATTTACGTGGGTTCCAAGGATATAAACTCAGGTCCTCAAGCTTCAATGATTTTTATTTTTTTTCATGGTTTTAGCCTTAATTTCCTAATTCTATAGGGATGAAGTTAGGTCCTTCTATGTGGGGTGGCAGGCTGTGAAAGGTACCCTGATTCCTTGTCAAGATAAGTAGAATCCCAGGAGACCCTAAAAGGGAAGGCAGGGATATTCCCAGTCTCCCAGGAGATCAAGGCCTCACTAGCTGCAGCCCTCCACAGACCCCTGTAGAGAGGTTTGAAACAGATCAGAAACTATGCCCCAAACCCCACCACCACAGGTGAAGACATGACCATAGGTCATGTAGGTTCAAGACAAATCAATGATAGAAGCAGGACCATGCCCCTGAATATGTAGATGAGGTGTTCCCAAGCCCTCAGACCAAACCATTAGGGAGTATCTGCTGTCAGACACTGATCCATCCAAAAACTGTATTTAAGAACCGTGTTCAGGATTAAAAGTGTGCAGAAGTTATTCCATCATCTGAGAGTTTCTGTCATAAGAGCTGTAACATTGCTGCTTGGGGAAGAGATCTGCTCTCCTGAAATCGCCACCAGAAGCTCCCCTGCACCCCTTGCCATTGCCTAGTCAACCTCAGCAGGAGCAGAAAGGAGCAGGACGAGCTTCTGGGGCAGCAGAAGCAGTCCCCCCTCCCTGCCTGAGTTCTCTCCCCTTTGCCTGAACCCACACACCTAGCCAGGCATGAGATCTCTGTGAAGAGCCCCAGGCATCAGAGCCCCACACCTCTAGGTTTGCTTGCACATATTGCGTGGGACTTTCAGGAGTGTAGTACCTGGTCTCGTTAGTATGGATACATGTTTGGTTGGAGTGCTCCTCATTATTACTGATGCCCCCAAATTTTATTTTAATTATGGTTTGTGATGCTGACATCTTCAGAATGAAGAATCAGGCTTCCTTTCCAAGAAAAAGGTCTCCTCTCCTCTCTAAGATAGCAAATTACATTGTAGGCCATACTTTGCCAGGACAAGCCTGCCACCTACTAGTGGAACAAAGTGCAGCTCTTGTGGTTTGAGTGTTATCTGAGGTTATTAATATTGGTACACATTCAGGGTCCTTACCTTGGCCACAGACCACTTTCCGAACTTGCTGGCAGCTAGTTATGGCACAGGCCATGTTTATATGGAACCAGAAGCTGGCTCTGATGATTGACAGCAGTGCCACGTTGCTATGGCCTTGTACTCCTGTAAAAGGCATTATGTAAGAGTCTGATTTCTTTACTATATTTCCTGAAGACACCTCTCCCAGTTTTAACACTTTCCTCACTCTATGGCACACAGAGAATGCCTGAGCCTCTGAAGCACCTTCTTTAACTCATGCTCAACCCAGCATGCTGTATCTCCATCCTCTCCTTATACCACCTGCACTCTCCATACCCCTCTCCCCAGACACTTTCTATAACCTGTCCCACATTGTATGCAAATCCTCTTGCACTTAGCTGAGCCTATCTCTCAGCTTTCAGGAACAGTACTCTGCTTTCTTAGAGCACTCCACTCAACCCAGCAGAGGATAAGGATAAGAAGGTCACAACCTCTGTCTGATATGTTATAACCAGTATTAGTTGCAAGGAATATTTAGATCCCTCCTTCTATGCATCCAGAGATAAATATTTCTCCTTTTGTGTAGTCTTTATACTGAAATCTAAATATACTACAATGGTTGACATCCTTGCTCTTAACATCAAAGGCCTGGAAGGATCCTTGAGTCTTCTAACACACTCCTCTTCTCTAGACTGAACTTAGAAGGAATTCCCCAGTATAAGGACAAGTCGCCATAGAAAACCACATCTGCACAAGTTCCAGAGGAGGTAATCTAGAACCTCACAGGGTACACAAAACGTAAGCTTCTTTGGCCTCAGAGCAGGACCAGATTTCTGTGAAGTCACACTTTCTCTTAGGAGACAACTCTTCTCATTTTCAGAAAAGTCTTTCAAATTGACTTTTGTTTTAAAAAGAGACCTCTTACAGAATTATGACTGTCTATTAGACCCTGTTAAGCTGTTTGTCAGTCATTACAGGATGAGATAAGGAATGCTCTTAAACTTTTTCTGATGTATCATCATGTTCTGGGGATCCTGGGACTCCTCCCTTTACAGAACTGAGATCATCTGCCAACAACATAGAACCCATCATCCTTCCTCACTTAAAGAGAAGTAAAGTTACACTGCAAATAAGAACAGTTTCTGAGCACTGACATATTATGGCTGAGGTTTTTGAGGTACCATTCTTTTCAGGAGTAGTTTTCTAAGAAGTCTCCTTGGTTGTCCTCACCTTGATTTCATGGAGGTTCAATCCTCTGAGCCCTGAACAGACAAACTCACACAATTAGTTTATATTATTTCACTGTATATTATATATTCCTTAATACAGTAGACTTGTAGTACTGTTACCACAAAACATGCCCAATAAAATGTGAGACAATATGTCTTAGATCATTTATTATATAAATCATCTTTTGCCTATACACATATCAAAACACAATCTGTACTCTTCACAAATTCTTTTATTCATGGGAAATGTTTTTTTTTCTGTTTGTCCAAAAAAGTTTATTAAAAATAATGACATATATTTTAAAGAAGTCAATATTTTCAGAATTTTAAGTGCTAAAATTTAATAATTCTATTAGATTGAATGAATTTTAAGATAAAGCTTCCACTTATACAAGTAAAATTAGAATGAAAATGAAAACCAGTATGTTGCTACTGTTCAACTTGGTCCTTTATCACCTATAAATTGACACCTATTAAAATACAAGTATTTAGCCTCTAACTTCAGTAGTTATAGAAGAATTTGATTCACGTGGCTATGGCAATGGGGAAGGATATTGGCCAACATGGTTCAAGTTCTTCTTCAAGTTGAAGAAAAGTTGAAGTCAAGGCCTTCAACATCTGACTTCAAGGGCTGAATTCATATTGATATTTAACACATATCTCCATTTCAATTTTTGTCTTTGAAAGTTCTATATATTTATACAATGTTTTTTATTATATCCACCCACCCCTATGTACTTTCCACTTTCCTTTGTTTCCCCACTCTACCTCCTTCTCAGCTTCATGTTCTCTTTTTATTTCTTGTTGTCAAAAGCCCAGAGTTAACTTATTGCTATTCATATGCAAGTTATTATGTTGTCTCTCTACTGGGTCATGAGCAACCTACCAGAGGCCACATTCCCACTCTCAGTAGTCAAGTCAGCAACTGCCAAGAGCTACTCCTATAGGGATGGAGCCTAATTGGGCCCTCCCCAGTCAATCTTAGAATTGATGCAAGTCAGGGCCATGCCATGTTCAGAAGTCAACATTTCTCAGTTCTCCTCCCTATCTGCTGCTTTTTACATCGAGACTCTTGTCTTTTTAAAAAAATATTTTATTTATTCATATGCCAGTTGTTGCCCACATCCTTGTCCTCCCTCCCACAGTTCCTCATCCTATTCATCCTCCCCGTTGCCTCGGAGAATGTGCTTCCCACCACCAGGCCTTCATCTTCCCTGGGGCCTCAAGTATCTCAGGGATTAAACACATCATCTTCCACTGAGGCCAGACCAGCCAGACTTCTGTTATGTATGTGCCAGGGGCCTCAGACAGGCCTTACTTGGTAGACTTTTCTTAACTGACCTTCTGTTATTCATTTTACCAAAGTGGCAAATAAGAGCAATCACTGAATGATATTGAGATTATCTGATACGTTGGTGATCAGTAGTAGCTTTAGTTACAGATAAATGCTAATATGTTTTGCCACCAATCATACTGCTGTATTAGTTTTTCAGCACTAGTTTAACGATACCCACATAAGAGGTCTTCTTACTTGAATTAAAGACTTCCTGGGGCCTCCGGTTTCTGCCTGCACACAGGGATGACCCTGTACCACAGACCTCTGTACTGAGATCCCACTGTGAGAAAGCTGGTTTCTCAGAAATGCTAACAAAACAGAGAGCACAGGGCAGACTATCACTATTACCCACATTCCTGGCCCAAGAGTAACCCGCCTGGAGCCCTCTAGACACACGAACCCAGGAGTAGTCTGGGATAGGATCCTTTCAGTTTCTGCTTGAGCCCTGAGCTGACCCTGTGCCATGGCTCTCTGTACCTAGGTCCTGCTGGGAGAAAGCTGCTCTCCCAGGAGTGCTATCACACCTGAGAGCACAGGTAAGACCACCACTTCTGCTCTGGGGAACAGAGAGTTCCATCTGGAACCCTCAGGACACAGGAATCTAGGAGCAGTCTGGGACAGAATCCTTCCACTATCTGTCTGTGCCCAGAACTGACCCTGTGCCAAAAAATCTCTGTAACCAGATCCCATACAGTAGTGCTGGCACATACGCTTACAGGAGGGTCAAGCCACTGTCAGGGACAGCAAGGCCAGCAGCCACCAGAGATAAGCAGATGGTGGGCAAAGAGGTTAAGAACCTAAGCAACAGAAACCAAGGCCACTTGAAATCATCAGAACCCAGTTCCCCCACCATAGTAAACCTTGGATACTGCAAGACACCAGAAAAGCAAGACTTAGATATAAAATCACAATTCACAAAGATGTTAGAGGACTTTAAAAACTACATAAATAAATCCCTAAAAGAAATACAGGACAACACAGATAAACAAGTAGAGGCTTTTAAAGAGGACAAAAAAAAAGTCAAAGAAACAGGTGAAGGAATTGAAAAGAACCATCCAGAATCTAAAGATGGAAATAGAAACAACAAATAAATCACAAAGGAAGACTACCCTGGAGATAGAAAACCCAGGAAAGAGATCAGGAGTCAAAGACACAAGCATTACCAACAGAAAACAAGAGATAGAAGATATAATCTCAGGGGCAGAAGATACCCTAGAAAACATTAACACAACCATCAAAGATAATGTAAAACACAAAAAGCTCCTAATCCAAAACATCCAGGAAATCCAGGACACAATGAGAAGACCAAACCTAGGGATAATGGGTGTAGAAGAGAGCAAAGACTCCAATCTTAAAGGACCAGTAAATATCTTCAACAAAATTATGTAAGAAAACTTCCCTAATCTAAAGAAAGAGATGCCCATAGACATACAAGAAGCCTACAGAACTCCAAACAGACTGGACCAGAAGAGAAATTCCTCCTATCACATAATAGTCAAAACACCAAATACACAAAACAAAGAAAGAATATTAAAAGCAGTAAGGGAAAAAGGTCAAGTAACATATAAAGGCAGACCTATCAGAATTACCCAGACTTCTCAGCAGAGACTATGAAAGCCAGAAGATCCTGGGCAGATGTCATACAGACCCTAAGAGAACATAAATGCCAGCCCAGGCTACTATATCCAGCAAAACTCTCAATTAACATAGATGGAGAAACCAAGATATTCCATGACAAAACCAAATTTACACAAAATCTTTCCATAAATCCTGCCCTACAAAGGGTAATAGATGGAAAACTCCAACTAGGTATGCTAGGAGAGAAACTACAATCTATAAAAAGCAAGAAAGTAATCTTGTTGCATCAAATCCAAAAGAAAAGAACCACACAAACATAACCCCAACTCTAACGACAAAAATAACAGGTAACAAATATCACTATTTCTTAATATCTCTTAACATCAATGGTCTCAATTTCCCAATAAAAAGAAACAGACAGACTGGATATGTAAACACGACCCAGCATTTTGGTACATACAAGAAACATACCTCAGTGACAAAGACAGACACTACCTCAAAGTAAAAGGCTGGAACACAACTTTTCACGCAAATGGTCCAAAGAAACAAGCTAGAGTAGCCATTATCAAAAAAGATAAGGAAGGACACTTCATACTCATTAAAGGAAAAATCTACCAAGATGAACTCTAAATCCTAAATATCTATGCTCCAAATGCAAGGGCACCTACGTTCATAAAAGAAACCTTACTAAAGCTCAAATCACAAACTGTAATTCACACAAATACAGTGGAAGACTTCAACACCACACTCTCTTCAATGGACAGATCATGGAAACAGAAACTAAACAAAGACATAGAGAACCTAACAGATGTTATTAAACAACTGGATTTAACAGATATCTATAGAACATTTCATCCTAAAACATGAGTATTCACCTTCTTCTCAGCACCTCATGGTACCTTCTCCAAACTTGTCCATATGATTGGTCATAAAATAGGCCTCAACAGATACAAGAAGAATGAAATAATCCCACGCATCCTATGAGATCACCATGGACTAAGACTGGTCTTCAATAACAACAAAAACAACAAAAAGCCCACATATACATTAAAGCTGAATAATGCTCTACTAAATGATA